>NC_080048.1:6446742-6634242 GCF_026212465.1 Amaranthus tricolor | reverse complement strand
ATAATCCCGTCATAGATTTTGTTGCTTATTGCATGATAATTAGGATTAGGCAAAACAAAAATTCACTATCATACTACTTCGCTTTAATTGTTATATAGAAAAGGGCGGTTGTACATATTTTAATTTTCTTTTTACCATTATATGCTTGATTTTTAGCTACTTCAATTAGGGGTGAACACAGTTCGATTTGGTCTGATTTAACACTAAAATCAGATCAAACTAAAAATTACGGTCTTAAAAATTTTTCAGAGTGGATTGGACCGTTTAAATCACCAAATCGGACCGGACCAAACCGTTTTATAACAGTGTGATCTGGTCTACGATTTTTATTTTTATATTTTTATCCAAATTAATATATGTCTTTATACAAATATTTTGCACCTACAATCACTAAATATAATAATTTGTAATTAGTTGATATATCAATATCGACATCAACATCATTCAAGTATATATTACTAATTTACTATATAAAAATAGCTACATCTTGAAATATTGAGATAGCAATCTATTTTTTTTAAAAAAAGTTATGATTTTCGACTATAGTACAGTTTGCGGTCTGGTCTGGTCTGAAAATCAAAAATCGAGACCAAACAGTAAATCGTAATTTATTTAAAAAAAAAGCCCAGAACAGACCGTTTAGACCGTAGACCAGACTAAATACTAAAATTCCGATTTGGTTTACAGTGTAGACTAAACTTTGTTCAGCCCTAACCTAAATTGTAGTAGTGTGTCGCAATGCATGGAAATTGAAACTTTCTTTGTCCCTTTTCATTTTAGTTTGTCCCATTCAGTTTGTACCTCTTTCCTTTTTAGTAATGGTCTCACTTTCTTTCCTTTAATCTCATTACAAACTTATTATCTTTTTCCATCCTAACTACTCATTTTTATCATTCACTTGTTTTTTTTTTTGACTAATTTTACAACTCAATTTTCCTTTTTACTAAATTTCATCTAATATTTTAAATGCATTCTCATAAAGACGGAGGGAGTATATGCTAGTAGACCTCTTAGCCATGCATCCTATTGTCCCTTCCTCTTAGCAAATACATTTTGAATGCATTCTCATTTTATTGTATACTTAACATAGTTAACAATACAAGTTTGTTAAGAAGATTTCCATGGTGTAGTAGCACAAAACCACTAGTAGAATGAATCTCATCATTATCGGACATCCAATTGGCGTCTCAATATCCTTCTAAAACACAAGATATTCTATGATAAAGCAGACATCCAATTGCAATTGATTGTCCCTTTTAAGTACTTAATACTTATTTAACAATCTAATCAAAGCATCCCTAGTGTTTGTGATAAGAATTGTGAGTATTGCTCAATATGCTTAGTACTTTACAATCTAATCAAATGAACTATTATTGAAAGCATAAACAACCGTGTTATGATAGAAGTTTTGAGCGCACCTGAAATTATAGTTACACCCAAATAAATATTATATTACATTAATTAAATACAAATATTCAATTACATTATAAATTATACAATAATAATTTTTGGTGAGACACTTGTTCCACACCTATACACCCTTCACTTATGTTTTTATGTGAGCTTATGTCTCACTTTATCTCTCACACCTCTCATTATAAGGTGAACATCTCTTGTGCACATTATTGGTGCACCCCCACCCTTGACCCTAGTAAGCCAAACAATCTATTTATACTAAAATCTAGGGAGTTTGAGAAATTTATTACATAAATTTACATTTCTCTATAGTATTCTTATACTTTTTTAGATTTTTCTATCATTGTCTAGATTTTTTTTAAGGCTCAATTTAGTCTAGTTTATTCTAGATTTTTCATATTACATTCCATCACTCCCCCTAATATGAAAAATCTTGTACACAAAATCTGGAGTGATTGCTGATGCACATGTCACCAACACTTGTCGATCTTCTTGCTTACTTTTGCTGTCTTTGGCGCTCTTGTCACAAATGTACACTATTTTTCAATTATCTTCTTCTTGTTGTTGGCACCCTTGTTACCAAACGTTTTTCTTCCAATATGTTTTCGGAACGTTTCTTGTTTTCGTGGGTACATATGTTACCCACCATTCTCCAAACTTTATTCACTATTTTTTTTATGCTCATGTTACCACGTATATTTTTGATACAGCTCCATTTATATTTTCCTTAACATTTCAAATTTCACCACTTTTCACTTTCCTTATTTGTTTTTGTCTTCTCCCTTTTTTTACTCTTTTTATCAACTCCTACTAATTTTTCTTCGAATTTTCTTTTTTTTTTTCTAGTAGTGCTCATGTCACCAACTTTTCATATTTCTTTCATAAATCTTAATTCTCAATTTTCTCATTTTTTTTAATTTCTTCAAATTCTTTTGTTAATACCCGTGTCATTAACAATCTTCATAATTTCTTCTTCTATATCTTTTACAATTTGTTTGTCATTTTTTTATGTTAATGCTTATGTCATTAATCTCCCCCATTTTCATATTATTGTTAGTGCTCTTGTCACTAACTTACTTAATTTATTAAATTTTCTTTTTATCTTTCCATTTAAATATTTTTCTCTGATTTTATTTTTTTAAAACTATCAAAGTACTTACCACACTCTTGTTGTGGTTCTTCAACCCTTTCTTTGATTGCTTCATCGTACTTTATTCTCGACCTCCCGATCTTCCAGCTCTGATACCATGATAGAAGTTTTGAGCGCACGTGAAATTATAGTTGGACTCAAGTAAATATTGTATTACATTAACTGAATACAAATATCTAATTACATCATAAATTGTACAATAATAATTTTTGGTGGGACACTTGTTCCACACCTATACACTCTTCACTTATGTTTTTACGTGAGCTCATGTCTCACTTTATCTCTCACACCTCTCACTATAAGCTATACATCTCTTTTGCACATCATTGGTGCACCCCCACCCTTGACCCTAGTAAGCCAAACAATCTATTTATACTAAAATGTAGGTAGTTTGAGAAGTTTATTACATAAATCTACATTTCTCTACAGTATTCTTATATATTTACTTTTTTAGATTTTTCTATCATTGTCTAGATTTTTTTTAAGGCTCAATTTAGTTTAGTTTATTCTAGATTTTTCATATTACATTCCATCAGACTGTACTTCAATCTAAACATCGAGTAAATCAGATAAAGGAGCACTAGTTTTAATGATATACGATGAATAGCGGTCAAAGGCTAGGGTGAATTGCAGGTTACTAATACTTGAGTCCCAAGTTTAGTTGTAATGGGTGTACAAGAATTACTGAAAGGGCATTATTATAGTTCCAAGTCCTTTTCATTTTATTGTCACCCCTTATATATTGAACTTTTAAGATTGCACCTGGTTACTTTTTAAACCTTCAATCTCTAACATCTCTCTAAAAACTCTCTCCGAACATTCATTCAACTAAAACAAGCTAAAACTAAAAATCGAATTACAATGGCCAACGAAAATGAGCATCAATATGATTGCGACATCAATATGATTGTGTTAAAATTTTATTCATGTTCACTCTTTTGGCTATAACTTTAAATAGTAAAATCATATACTTCCTCCGTTCCATATTAGTCACAACATTGGCAAAAATGGCACTATTCATTCATGACTCTTAATTTGTGATTATTTTTTAATCTATAGCTTAAAATATAGTCAAGTGAGATCTTGTTTAATTCGTCTGATTGCAAAGATTATTAATATTAAGTTTTTATAATTTTTTATCATACATAATTAGAGATAATAAGGATTGAATTAGTGCATCGGACTGCGTGAAAAAGCAAATGTTGCAAGTAAATTGAAACGGAGGAAGTAATTGCAATGTTTGCGGCATTAGAACCTAGACTTCAAGCTTTCCAATGATATATTATACGGCCAATTCGGGTAACCGAGCGAGAAATGACGATCATTTAAAGTTTAAAGAGATTTTTGACATCTAGTCGCGCGACCGTGGTATGGTCGCGTAAAATGCGCTATCGAACCGCTGTATGGTCGCGTAAAATGTGCGACCGAACCGCAGTCTGGTCACTTAAAACGCGCAACTCTGCCGCGGTCCGGTCTGGCTCGACTTAATGTTAGAAATCTCTGTAAATTTTAAACGATCGTCATTTCTCACTCAATTGTCAGAATTGGACATATAATATGTCATTAGAAAGCTGTTGAAGTCTAATTTCTAATGCCGCAAACCTTGCATTAATAGGATTTTATAAAAAGTTATGCCCAAAAGATTGAACATACATCAAATTTTAACACAAGCAAGTTTTAAACGATCATCATTTCTCGCTCGGTTATCGAAATTGGGTATGTAATATATCACTGAAAAGATATTAAAGTCTAGGTTCTAATGCTGCAATTATTGCAATAATGTGATTTTTCTATCAAAAATTTTGGCCAAAAGAGTGATTATGTATCATTTTAACACAAAACGTGTGATTAGGTTTATTTTCCGATTTAAATTTTTTTTTTCTGTTTTAAAATTAATATTTTTTATTTTAATTTAATTATTAATAAAAAATTTAGTTTAGTAATAATAATGGTTGATTTTATAATTAAAAATAGATTTAAGGGCATTTTAGTAATTGTATTAAAAAAGGGTGGCGATATAATGAAAAGGCTTGCGAAGTTTAAGCATTGGATAATGCGGAGGGGAAGGGAAAGGCAATGGACGGTCTTTGGGATGGCAAACGGGTAAAATTATATGGATTTGGGGATTCACATTGCATTCCCCCAGTTATGGGTATGATTTTGGTGAGTAATAGGTGGGTATGAGTATGAAAAGTCCTGCGTGCCATTGGTAGTGGGTAGATGGTGGGTATAACATTGACCGTAGACAATGCAAGTTCAAATGACATAGCGGCAATTACCTTAAGAAAAGACTTAACATTTGGGATACTGGTTTGTTAGAGGGTCAATACCTTAATATGAGATGTGCATCACATATTTTGAATTTGATTGTGAAAGATGGTTTGAATGAAGTTGATTTGTCTATTTTGAATATTCGTGTTCTTGTGAAGTATGTAAGGTCTTCTCCTGCTAGGCTTAATAAGTTTAAAGAATGCATAAAAGAGGAGAAAGAGGAGAGCAAAAGCCTTGTTGTTTTGGATATTGAAACTAGATGGAATTCAACTTAGCTAATGCTTGAATCTACTATCAAATTTAAAAAGTCATTTGCTTCTTTATGCATGAAAGATTCTGCTTTAGTTAAGTTACTTAGGAAGTTTGGTGATGCTCCTACTGAAGTGGATTGGAAGAAAGTGTCTACTTTCTTACCTTTCTTGAGTGTTTTTTATGATGCAACTTTGAGATTTTTCTCGTTATGTAACTTGCAATTCTTATGCACATGAGATTTTTGGGACTAGATTATTGCTTGCCAACAACATGAGTGCCGATGATGAGAGTATGAGGAAAATGGTTACCAATATGATGGAAAAATATGACAAATATTATGGAAACATTGATATTATCAATATTTTAGTGTTTGTTCTCCTTGACCCTAGGCATAAGTGGAATTATGTTGATTGGATTGTGCGTGCTTCATATGATGCCACAAAAGCTACTCTCTTGTCACTAAAGATTAAAATGGTTTTTCAAAATTTGTTTGATTCTTATACTTGTTCTATGCCTCCACCAAAGACAAGTGGAGCTACTTCCTCCACTTCCACCTCTTCAACCTCTTCCATTTTTACTCAAAGTGGGACTCAAGGAATGGGGAAGGTGGACCTTATTGAACTAATGAATTCAAGATATCAAATGGAGACAGGTTGTTCATTAACCAATGTAAACAAAAGTGAGTTGGATAGGTATTTAGAAGATGCATGTGAACCTCATGATTCTAACTTTGATATTTTACTATGGTGGAAAGATCAAACAAAAAGGTATCCCATTCTTCAAAAGATGGCTAAAGATGTGCTTGCTATACCTATTTCTACCGTTGCTTCTGAATCTGCTTTTAGTACTGGTGATCGTATTCTTGATGATTTTCGAACATCATTGACTCCAAAGATGGCCGAAGCCGTTATTTGCGCACAAGATTGGCTTCGTATTTCTAGAACTCCTTTAGCAATAGAGGAGAGTTTGCTTGCACTTGAAGAAATGGAGGGAGGTTCGTATAAATTTTTAATCATTTTTCAATTGATTATTTAATATTTAAGAGTAAAAAAATTTTTCCTTTAACCTTATATTGTTCCACTGTTCGTGCTCTTGGTTTAGGTAATGCATTAACTTTGGAGCATCCGGAGGTCATAATCGATGAAAATCTTGACGTCGTTGAAGATGCTTAATGGAGCTTGAAGTTTCAACTTATAAATTTTAATTGCTTGCTTGTAGTTTTTTAATAGTTAGATATTAGATGTGTAACTTTATGAGTTTATGGAATTATGGTTGTATTTCAATTAACTAATGGTTGTATTTTAATAGTTTATGAATAATTAAGTTAAGTATTTATAAAGATTTAGTATTTGAATTATATATAAAAAAATGTTAAAAGAAATAAGGAAAAAAAAAAAGTTTTTAACAAAACCGAATCGGAACCGGATCAGAATTTTAAGTATCCGAAAAACCGGGTACCCGGTTTTCCGGATCCGGGTCGACCCGATATCCGGTTTTGAACACCCCTAGGTATAAGGTCATAACCCGCCCCATATCCACCTGCCCCACCCAATACCCACCCGCCTCGCCTTATAGTACCCCATCCTATATCTACAGACTACAATGTACTAATTTACATCAATTTTGTATATTGTTATTAAAACTATTAATAAAGAATTTAGAATACTATTTTTATTTTGTTACATTCTATGGTTTTAACAAATTAAATGTACAATTAAATTTGTAAGGATTTATGAAATATATAATGCAAACTTGGAATGAACGCGAGATTGGTATAAGGTGAGTATACCCAGTTTGTCATAGTAGGTGGAAATGAATTTAAATGCATATCCAGGTGGACAGGCGTTGTTACCCCTAGACAATCTTAACAGTGAATGGGGAGGAGCTGCAAGCCTATAATTTTACCGTTGTTTATTTTTTTGAATAAATCTACTTTAAATATAAAAAAAATTCTTAAATGAGACGGTTTCATAGTGAGACCATCTCTAATAGACTGACTCATATATATTTAATGCGTTAAAGTGACCACTTAAAATTTTGAAGTGATCAATTCGATAAATAAACTAATTATATGGGCTCGTCTCATGGTAAAATGGTCATATATAAGTCGAGTAGTAAATATAAATATATAATTTGAAGATAAAAGTAAAATATTAGTTATTATCATTATTATTAAGATAAGAATTTGATCTTACAATTAAATAACTAATTAATTAAAGTTACAATTTTTAAATTAAAATATAACAAAAAATGAATTAAAACTAATTTTAAATACTTACTTCCATAAAAGTATATATTTCCTCTGTTCTGTATTAGATGCTACATTAGCATGGGCACACAAATTAAGAAATCTGCTCACCTACTGTGTAGCTTACTGTTCACATTATAGAGTACTTCAGATTACTGTTTACAAAGTACTGTTCTGTATTAGATGATAATATTAGTAGCTAATTAATAATCAGAATTTCAAGATTATCAAAAAAAAAAAAACTGATCATTATTCAAATAGACCTAATAAAAACTGATTAATATAAAAACAACATGCAAGAGTATCATTAATTAAAACATAACAGGTAAAAGGCTTAAATTAGATCTTAGTTTTCGGATTAAAAACCAAAGAAACAGGTAATCAAAAAAAAAAAATCAAAATCATAATCAGATCAAAATAAACATGAAGTTAGACTACAAATGAGCAGATCAAAATCAAAATCATCATTAACATACAAAGAACAAACAAGATTATCAAGAAAGAAAACAGATCAGGGAAAAAATCTAAAATCAGATCATGATTTTCGGATTAAAAACAAATAAAAGAGAAAATCAAAATACATAAGATAAATCAAAATCATAATCAGATCAACATAAAACTGAGACAAATGAAAAAAAAACAGAAGAATTAGAGAAATTTTGGAAAACCCAGATGTAAAGCTTAACCAAATATAAAACCAAAGATCAGAAACAAAACCAGCTCTAATCCCTCTTTTCGTCAAATATAGTGAAAGAAAACAAAAAAAATGAAATCAGAAACAAACCCAAAGAATTGAAATCACAAAGCCAAAGAGTTTAGGGTTAAGAGTTTTCAGAGATTTAGAGAAACAGAGAATGAGAGAGAGAGAGGGGGGGAGGGGGGGGAGGGAACGGCAATGGAAGGGAAATGGGAAATGTGATTTGGTGGAACCGTGGAAGGGAAATGGGAAATGTTATTAGGGTTAGGAGTGGGTAGGGGTTAGTTTATATAGTAAATAAATCAACGGTTAGATTAAGGCCAAATAAAATCCAATGGTTGATATCAATCCCACTATTAATATTAGGAAATTGGGAAGGTTGGTTTAAATGGGAGAATTAATTAATTGGGATAGTGTATTTAAATGGGAAAATAATTAATTGGGATGGTGGGTTTAATGGGAAATTAGGTGAGTTTTTAATGGGAATAATAATTATGGAGGGAATATTAATTTTAGTTGGGAATAGATAAAGATTAAATAATGGTAGGTATAAAAGTAAAAGAGGTATAGAGTAGGATAAAAATAGGAGTAGGTAGAATTTTAAATGATTGATTTATTACTAAAAATGGAAATGTAGCAAGTAATATGAAATTGTCAAAAATAGAATATGTAGCAAGTATTATGAAACGGAGGAAGTATAAAAGAAACGCCATGTGTATGATCACGTGTACAATCAAATCAAAAAAATGGTATTCTTGACTTGCCACATTAGCCAATGACATGAAGTTCAAGTCAACAATTAGTAATAGCATGTTGGATTAGACTAATTTACAAAATTCGTCCCATGGAATATAATTCCTAACGTCCATCCTAATAAACTTGAAGAGTAAAAGTCCGCATGTTTGGGGCAATTTTCCCTACTTATTAGTTTGTTATTATGAAGTAAACTAATTTGAATAGAACGACTTATTAAATTTACTTAATACGTATGAGTATTTTTGAATAAAACTTATACTTTTTCTGATTAACAAAAATAGAGTTGAAAAGATAACTCAATCGAATCTATAAAATAAAAACAACCTCAAAGTCCAAAATATACAAATTTTCTTACAAACAATTACTTCTCCCTTTGTATTTAATTGGTCCATCTATTCTACTTTGCATTATTGTTATTTTGGATTGTCTCGTCAATACTTTTTTTATTCTAATTTACTTAATTTTTTTCATTATTCGTTTTTTTTAATAATCGTGTAATAGTATACTGTTGTACAGTGATAATTTTAAATAATTTAGTAAGAAAGGACAAATTGTGTCCAAATAAGTGAGTGAGCACTTAGCAGTTAGCAGTGCATTTGTTGAAGATTCGGGAGCAGAGGCATATGATGAGAATGAGTGAATTAGCCGATGTTGGGGACATTAGCCACTAGTGCTTGACCCTGCCTTGTCAATTGTCGTCCCCCTTATATGTTAGTTTTGCTACATTAATTAATAATGTTGAGGAACTTCTTACCACACCTTTAAAACACTCACATGCCATTGCATTCTTACCACACATTCTATCTATATTTAAAGTTGCACTTCCTAAATAGTGCTCGTTCCCGTCACTTTGCCTCATCAACTAATTGGTATAGAAACTTAAAAATTAAGTATAATAGGTTCAACCGATTTTCTGAGAGACGTCTCTCAGACCTAACCCATTAAATTTTAATGCATACTTATGTTATACTTAATGCCTACTTACAATATATTTAATGTCCACCGAGTAAGTACTTAAAATGTCTTCTTACAATATTTTTAATACCTACCAAGAAACATAGACTACTAGCTTATTTATCATATCCTTAATGTCTACTTACAATATCATGTAATACGTTAAAATAATACTCCTTCTGTTTCTTTTGTTAGTACACTTTAAGTTTTTTTAACTTTAGGAGAAAGAAATTTAAATTTGATTTTTGAAGTATATATTGAAGACAAAATATATTTATGTGGGATCTTGTTAGATTCTGTTAGATTCGTTCTGATGCAAAGAATTTTAATATATATATTTTTACAATTTTTGATGATTCGTATTTAGAGATATTGAGGTTCAAAATTTACTTTGAAATGCATGCAAAAAGTAAAGTGGACAGACAAAAAAGAACATATGAAGTAGAGTATTTAGAAATAAGAGAGAATATAGAAAGTAAAAATTATAATGTAATATCTAAAAATAGAAATAAACCAAATTCATAGGTTATGTTTGGGAATAAGTATTTTATTTTAAATTGTAGATTTTCAATTATCAAATCATAAATGAAGAATTTGAAAATGACAAGGTGTGGGAAGTCATTCTCAAATTCTCAATTTTAATTAACTTTTATGTAATGGTGAAATTGATACAAATTGAAATTTCGTTTTTATTAATTTGCCAAACACTAAATTTATATCAATTCAAGATTTTCAAATGAAATCATTATTCCTAAACATAACATTACGAATTCAAATAAAAAATAATTGAGTGAGTTGTGAGTACAATATGTTTGAAACATTATTGTCCCATACTCCCCCACAATCTTGAGGATCGGCCATCGGGCAAATGATTTTGCACTATACAATACAAATGTTAATTATTACAAAAAGTATTTTAATTATATAAATGATTTAGACATTTGATCATACTAATAAAATTTTTATCTTGGCACTTGGTTATTATTCAAACTTTTAACCTATAAGATTCAACAAATATAAAAAAAGTATTTTATTATATTTACTATTATTGTCTCATTTAATTTTTTAATATTATTTATCGATGATTTTTAATTTAAATTTTATTTTTAATCTATAAATTAAAGCACAGTCATGTGTAATCTTATTTGATTTGTCTCAACGTAAATTTTATTAATGTCAATATTTTATAATTTTTAATCAAATACAATTTAAAATATTTATAATTGAATATGTAAATTGACAAACATGTATAAATCGAATGAGATAATAGTAGTAAATTGATCAAGATATCTATAATAAATTTTATCTTTTAAATGTTCTTGTTTTCGTTCCTATTTGGTGTAACTTTTTTGGAGTTCAAATTAGCTAAAAAAATTGTTGACTGGTTTGTTTTCCTACATGTTAAATGTGATTAACTTGCCATGAATGATATTTATACTCAAGAATTTAGTATTCAGATAGTTTCTGTCTCTTTGAGACACGTATTTCAACTCCCACCCATTAAAAATTAATGTCTACTTACTGTATTTTTGATGTCTACTTATATAATTCTTAAAGTTTGCTTTCCGTATCCTTAATGTCTACTTTCAATATCTTATTTTGATAAGGGTATATAATGTCAATTTTCAATCTCCTCAAATGATGATTATAACTTACATGAGCAAAATATAATTAGATATGAAAATTATGATAATTAAGTCGACCAATTTAGTAAAAAAAGACTTCAAATAATTACTACTTTTTTTTAATAGATATAATTCTATGTAAAAAAGAAGAAGAATAGCAATTAAAAAAAAGAGAAAATAGTGTTATGGTAGATTATTGTTATGAGTGATGCATGGCCTATTTTTCTTCCCCACAAAAAATCAAAACAATCAAATAATTGCGAACCTTAAGGCTTTATATATTCTCATTGCAAGTAAATGTGCACAAATCAAATTTTAGAATTTATACACCTTTTCCCACCAAAATAAATTAATATATTATCTAAGCTAATTTTATCCTTAATTGCCTTGTTCAAACCAACTTGGCCTTTGTTTATTTCAAAATATTTTAAAGTTTATTTTAAACTTCCAAGTTTAATCAAATTGTTGCTAGTTTTTTCCACCAAAACTAAAAATCAATTGGCCTGGCTTTTTCAAATCAACTATTAAAATTTTTTTTAACCCAAAATAATAAAATCATGTAGGAACCATGCCCAACACACCTTTGAATTTTCTCCCCTAAAATCAAATTTTTAAATTGGAAGTTGCAACAATGTGATTTAAGAAAACATTTTACATAGTAGAAGCCAAGACTAACTAAACAAGAACCCTTCATTTTGCAACTTTTAAATTTTAAGTTTATACTCCGTATATCTTAACTAACTTAAAGCCTAATTAAAACAAAGCTTAATTACATAAAAAAAAAAAAGGCTTAATATATCTTTCACAAATGACAAAAAAAAACATGAAAATACAACCAAAAAGTAATAATATGAAATTTTCGAAAGAATATAAATTTGATCAAAGTACAATACTAGCTAATTATCAATTAATATAAGTATATATATTATAAAAAATAATAAAAGAATACAAAATCGAAAACTTATCAAAAATTTGTTGAATATTGATTCATAACATATCATCGTAACCGGTAAATCTTTTTTATAAAGCTAGAATTCGAGGTAAATGACATATAAGTCATACTCGTACTTTGTAAGGGAGGACCGGAAGAATGCGATCAATTCATTCCTATGCTCTTTAAGTTTTCAAAAATAAACTATGAAAGAAGGGGATCCTTCAATAATGGGAGACGGAGACGCAGACGAAGGCGATGAAGATGAAGATGAAGATGAAAGATACGAAATCCGTCTTCGAGCATTTAACTCGAGCCTCAATCTTGCAAGAACAGCCTTGGATTGCTCAAGTAACTCAGCTACAACACCAAGCTTCATCATCTTTCAAATTTATTTTTTTTTTTAATTTTTATTATTTTGGTTTGATTAAGTTTTTCTCTCTTCTCTTCTCTTAAGTTAAGTAGCAAAATCAATGTGGATTTATCGGTGGAGCAGTTTGTGGGGCCATTGGTTATGTGGTGCAAATATCATACACATACAGAAATTTGAATACTCGGACTAGTTTTAGGAAGTGTATGGTGTATATGATTATGTACTGGGTTTAAAATAGACCTAAAAATATAATATTTATTTAATTTTTTTAATACAAATTAACTTGATTTAACTTTAAAAATATATTTATATTTATATAAAAATCAACGTAAACACAAATTTTAATTTTAAATTAATTTGAAACACCTTATTTGAAATTCAACGAATAATGGAAATGAATCTCTTAATGAGAATGGTTAATTCTTGGAGCGGTGTTCAGCTTTTATTGACATTCAATGTTGCAATTATATTTGAATAGATACAATGATAGGTATTTCAAGTGGAATCAAATATTGTTTAAAGAATTGTAAATTAATTCATTGTGTAAAATTTTAAGGGTTTTTTACATTTTTTAAAATTTGTTCAATTTTTATTTACAACTTAGTGGAAATTTGGTGTATTAATTTGTATTTTAATTATATTTTAGTCTAACTTTGAGTAATTATAAGACCATAGGTGGTCCAAATTTAAAGATTCAAGGTTTTAGAAAAACTAAAATATAACGACGAGTCATAATATCAAGTTTATGATCGCTACGATTAAAAGTGGTGAATGGGGTGGGTCGGTCTATTGAGATGCAAGCTTTGTTATTATATTAAGCGGGTCGATCCATTGGGAATTTGGGATGCAATCATGCAAGCTTTCTTATATTACGCGTGTCGATAATGGGATGGATCTTTAATGGATTTTATAATACAAGTTATTAGTGGTTCATGAGGAAATTTTGAGAATTTTAGAAAAAGTTGAGCGAAAAAATAAAAAAAATTAAGCAAATAAGCGAAATTCTAACTTTTCCCAAAAGTAAGCGTCCAAACCCCAAAGCTGTGCTTTGGAGTTGTTCGCAGTTACTAACTGCGAACAGCTATAAAAGACAAAAGAGTTGTTCGCAGTTAGTAACTGCGAACAGACCTGATATACAAATTCAGATCAGTTTCTGTTTTTCGCAAAATCCCATTTCTCAAACCCTACCTCACTCGACATTTCCACCTTCTCCCTCTAAAACCTTTGATTCATTCCATCAAATCGTGCAATCCTCTTTCAATTTGGCACTTCAAAATTAGTGTGGGATACTATAGCTTGCGCAAAGGTAAATTTTTTTTTGTTTTTTTGGTGTATATTTGGATTTTAGGGTTTTAACCAAATTTGTTTATTTTTTCAAATGTAGGTTTGTAGTTGTTAAATCAAGACTAATCTTAATCATCCATAAGCATTGAAGGTAATTTCTAATTGTTTTTATAGCTTTATGTTGGATTTTGAAGTAATGTTGTTGTATTAGTTGAATATTATTAGAAAATGTTGATGTTGATGTTGGTATTAGAAATATTGTTTGTGAACTTATGAATTGATTTATTATTTGGATTATGTGTATTATATATGTATGAACTTAGCTACATTATGGATTTGAATAATTTGTAGACCAAAAAAGATTATAATCAAATGAATATAATGTACTTGTATGGGCATGAGTTGATGTTGATGTTGATTTTCTTTGTGTTAATGTAGAAAATGGCATCATTTCGCGTCACTATAGTATGTTTTTGGAATGGTTGTATTAGAGAAAATAATGGCAAAGTTCATTATGTTGGGGGAAGACGTAAGTTGTTTGCTTGCAATTCGAACATGGATTTGAATCACTTTAGACGTTTTATATCTTCTAAGATTGGATTGGACCCTACTAGAAGTACCGTAAATATAAGCTTTAAATATGCCTTGAGTGGAGAATTTATTGCCTTTCCTGTTGAGGATGATGAGGCTATAGATGCGATGTGGGAGCATTCAAAGTACACCCAAATTCCCTCTTTGGAGTTATACGTAGAAGAAGTACCATTAGAGAATGTAGTTGCTTCTAATCCTACTCCTACCCCTATGCCTATAGTAACTCAGGAAACTGTAAATCCCGTCGTTTCTTCCGCATCTTGTAATTTTTCTCAACCCTCTACGAATCAAGTTCCAATTGATTCAATGGTTAACTTAGGAGAAATTGCTGAGATGGGACCTTGGGATGATGGAAATGAGAGTAATGAGCTCATTGACGATCCTTCTGAGGACGATGTGGATGTCGATGAGGATGCGCTAGCAAATGACATGACTCTAGGCAACATTCCTACAATCATTCCTCCTACACCTTATGCCCTCTGTCCACCTTTAAACGAGTATGCGGAGGACAGCTCATGGAGGACTTGGGCTTGTGATACCACATACACCGAACAGGGAGAGTTTGAGAAGGGTATGATGTTTGATAACAAGGAATCGTTGTTGGAAGCTATCAGAGTGTATCATATTGGGAGAAATGTGGAGTACAGAACGGAGACCTCGAACCAAACTGTCCTTTCCTTGAAGTGCAAGCGGGGTTGTTCGTGGAAACTTAGAGCTATGTTTGACTCTAATATATCTTCATGGCGTATTGTTACCTATAAGGGTAAGCACGGTTCTTGTGTATTGGGTAGTGACAATGTGTCGGCTGGACACATTCACCTAACATCTTCTGTCATTAACAATGTTATTAGAAATTGTGTTGCTAAAGACCCATCCATTAAGGTATCTGTCATTCGTCAGATGGTTAAAGATCGCTTTGGTGTGGATGTGAATTATAAGAGAGCGTGGTGTGCAAAGCAACAAGCTTTGTTATCCATTTACGGGACATGGGAAGGTTCTTACTCACTCCTTCCACGCTTTTTAGAAGCTTTGCAACATTCCAACCCGGGGTTAGTATTTGAGTGGTATTTTAAGGAGGACAATGACATTGGTGTATATGTGAGACCTAATATTAGGACCTTCCAGCGTGTCTTTTGGGCCTTTAAACCTTGCATTGAAGGCTTCAATTATTGTAAACCTCTTATTGCCATTGACGGCACACACTTGTATGGTAAATATCGTCATACCTTATTGACTGCCATTGCCCAAGATGGTGATAAGGGAATCTTTCCATTGGCCTTCGCATTGGTAGAGAAGGAGAACATAAGTGCATGGTCCTGGTTCATGTCCTGTATTCATAAGCATGTCACACAGAGGATGGGGTTATGCGTTATTTCTGATAGACACGCTGGTATTTTAGCAACCATGGAAGAGCCGGAGTGGCAACCACCTAATGCTTATCATAGGTTTTGCTTACGCCATTTGCTTAGCAACTTTAATCGTGCTATGGATAATGTTCGGTTGAAGAAGTTGTTTGGTAAAACAGCTGAGCAAAGACAACAAGTTAAGTTAATGAATGGTCTAAAGGCAATTGCGACTGTGCCACTCATATGCTTCGACATTGTCGAAGCACATCTACCAGAGCGCGTAATGCGCCAATATGGGTTGGTACAGGGCATTCCACCGCCTTGTGACACTGAACCCCGGCTGCACCTAATTTCGCGAAGAAATCAAGCTGGGGCTAACTGGATGGAGATCAACGGGCGCCACATCGCTCGTTGGGATCATAGACTTGAGCTGCTGGCACAAGGTGCGCCGATCGATGTTGTCGGCGCACCTACTACACCTGACTATATGCCGTGGTTCCTCTCCATCACGCGCCGATGGATGACACCACGTGCCATCTTGGAAGCAGCACATTACGCACCTGCTGCGCCTACGATGACCCAATTTGTAAGTCTTCATTTGCATTTATTTGATTAAGTTGCCAATTAAATAATAAAATGTTACATTATCTAAATATTAATTGCAGGCACAAGGTGCGGCAAACGTGATGCGGTACAGCCAGGAGGAGCCGGTGAGGGAGATTGCGCATGGCATGCTCGTTGGCTCGCAGTTCCAGCACTTCATACCGGAAGTCGCTACACAACACTCACCGACTATCTCCCATACGCACATGGCATGCTCTCCTTCTTATGACTACCATTTGGAGGAGATGGATCATTCATATCCCGTTGACGCTGCGGGGACCTCGCAGGCTGGGCCATCACAGCCATCACAGTACCAGTCCCCTCCACTGCCAGAGCGTCACGCGAACGCCTCTTTCTATCGTAGGAGGCGAAGGAGACCAACTCAGTTGGATAAGGTAGATGAGGGTTCGTGAGCGTTAACGATTACCTTTTGTGTATTTGGATCGACTATGTACATATATATATATTTTAATTGACTTGTATATTTCAAACATTTGTGTATATTTTGTTGTATATACATGTTTAATTACTTTATCATAAGCCCCAAACTTTGACTTATGAATGATCGGAGTTTTGGCGATGAATCATGCCGCCTTAAAAATACATCGACTTGTAATTACCTATTCTAATGTCTCTAGTGCAATTACAACAAACAACAACTCAAAAATAAAGGAAAAAAAAAATTAATTAGCTGTCCGCAGTTAGTAACTGCGAACAGCTATAAAAGACAAAACAGACTGTTCGCAGTTACTAACTGCGAACAGCTCTTTTGTCTTTTATAGCTGTTCGCAGTTAGTAACTGCGAACAGCTCCAAAGCACAGCTTTGGGGTTTGGACGCTTACTTTTGGGAAAAGTTTAGAATTTCGCTTATTTGCTTAATTTTTTTATTTTTTCGCTCAACTTTTTCTAAAATTCAAATTTTGAAGTAGACAACTAAAATAATATTAAAAGTTTTCAAAATAAGCAATGAAAAAATTTATTTCTTAAAATAAACACTTTTAGCCCAATGCTGAGAGCCGATTTTTTTTGACTCAACTTATTAATGGGCCGACGTCAGTAAGAGCGGCCCATCAATAAGCTGAGTCAAAGAAAAGAGCGGCCCATCAATAAGTTGAGTCAAAGAAAGTCAGCTCAGAAATGGGCGGCTCTTATTAAAACAGTGGTCGATTATTGAACTGACTTACGTTGACTCAACTTAGTAATGAGCCGCTGTTAATAAGTGCGAACAAATATCAAACCTTAATATTGAACTAAAAGTACTTATTTTGGAAAATAAGTTTCTCCATAGTTTATTTTGTGATTTTTTAATATTCTTTTACTTACTTTCTTCAAATTTTAGTTCATGAACAGGCCAAACATCAAGTAATTTTGTCCATGATAATAAATTTACGAGCTACTTTCGCGAGACATCGTCTCTTGTGAGACGATCTCAAAACAAAGAACTCATATAATAATAATTTTATTAGTTGGACTATTTAATATATATATATATATATAAGACGTTTCACGATGAGATCATCTCATAAAAAATTTGTTTAAATCAATCATATTTCACAATGTATACTACTTTTCGCACGCAAATAAAAAAAATGAAATCTCATTTGCCATAGTCTAGTTCAAAAAAGTACGTCTTCATTTATTAAAAAATATATTTAAGCTAATATATAGAAGTACTTGCAATCTACTCCTCTAATCTAATATTGGCTACCTTTTCCCACCTAAAAAATAAACAAATTGAAAATCACTTCTCTTTTTCAAATTAACATGCTGAGAATGAAGATTTCATTTGAAAATATAGATTTGACTTAAATTTAATATTTGTCAAATAAAAAAATTCTAAATTTAAATTTGAGTCAAATTCACAATTATAATATAAATGATTAAAGATGAGAATTTGAGAATGACTTCCCAAACCTTATCATTCTCAAATTCTACATTAATAATTTTATAATTAAAATCTATAATTTAAAATAAAATACTTATTTCCAAATGCTAACATAAATTTCATTTATTTAATATAGAAAGTTTTCTGAAAAAATTTATTCATACCCATTTACTTTTTTGTGAGAGCTTTTTAAGTTAAATAATATTATTTGAGAAGAATCGAAATAATATTTTCTTTGTTAAATTCTTAGAAATTTTAAAAATTGTTTATTTAACACAACAGTAAAGAGTTCTAAATTATTAAGGGATAAGTATGATAACTAAAATCTCATAAAATATGGGGAAGTTGAACTTTCTTTTAATTCTAATTTTAAGTTCCTACTATTTAAATTTTTTTAAATAAACAAATCTCTCATCACTGACTTTATGAAATTTAAAATTTTAAGGGTAAAAACAACTTATCATCATATATCTAATCTATTTCACTCATACAAATACAAATAAACTATAATTAGGATAAAATCGACTCCCTAGAATTCCATCGGTGCACAGGACCTTCTTTTTGCAGCTTTCAACGTCATCCATATATACACCATATTAAGTAACTTAATGCCTTATTATATATTAAAAGAAAAAGTAACTTAACGCCCAATTACATCAAAAAAAATTAACTTGAAGCCTAATTAAAAGAAAAGCATTATTTATGAAGGAAAATTTATTCAAGGAATAATACAATTTTTTTTCTTATTTCCCTATAGTAATATCAATTTTTAATTAACTGTTAATAATATCAACTTTAAGGATGTTTTCCTAAAATATTCTTAACATGTTGAAATTCAAATTATAGGAAATTATATGATAAAAAATTGGTAAATTAGCTAATAAACAAAAATTGGTATTATTCTCAAAATAAATTAAAATTGGTATTATTCATGATTAACTAAAAGTTATTATTATTATAGAAAAATTATCAAAAGGTTGAATTATTCGTAGTAATTTTCCTATTATCAATCAAGAACTAAAATGAATAAGAGAAGTTCCTTTCAAAAAAAAATGAATAAGAGAATATTGTTTTGTCTCGATCAAAGCATATATATTACTCTTTCTAAGAGGATTCTTGGTTCAATTCTTGCATTGTTCCTCTCCCTAGTCCTTTTCTCCCTTTCTTTCCCTTAAAGTACCTATAAAAAAAACTATTTTTTTGAAATATAAGATTGACTAAAAAATAAAACTGTAAGAACCAAATTCAAAACTAATCAGAGAAAATAACTCTTGCTTTTTAAATGAGAACACACCTAAATATTATGAAAAAATAACTTGAATAATCAACTAGAAAACAACAAAACAAATATAAAAACACCACAAAACTAGTCATCAAATATATTTCATATTCCATATTGACCATATTCAAAGAGACTACATATATTTTTGATCAAAGAACAATACTTATTGATTAATAATAATGTAAAAGAAAATTAAATCAATGAATTAAGATAAAACAATAAAATAAAAAATAAACCTCATTAAAATTGCCTGGACTAACTAATTAATTATTTAGTTAATATATACTCCTACGGTTTATTTGATTAGTAGAACTAAATGGTGGTTATAAGATTAATTTGTGGTGTAAAATTTTATTAAAAGTTTCATATCAATCCCATGGTGATGAACTTTGATCACTAAAAAACATCTTTTTGTTTACAAACTTTCATTACCATTTAATACTAACTCTTCCATTCATAATGCATTAAAATAAATTTTATGAAAAAAAAGAGATAATTATAAATGGATAAGCATAGGCATCAAGGCAGCCAAAAGATTTTTCAATTAAATTGACACTAATTTTCATTAATATTACCACCGTTTATTATCACCTACCAAACGAACCGCTAGCTAGGGTTTTCAGAAATAAACAATGAAAGATGGTGATCCTTCAGAAATGGGAGGCCAATTAGACGAACGAGATGAAGATGAAGATGACAATATCCGTCTTCGAGTTTCCAACTCTATCATCATTCTCTCAAGAACAGCCTTGTATTGCTCAATCAATTCTGCCACAACACCCAGCTTCATCATATTTCAAATTTTAAGATTTTTTTTTCTTTTTTCTATTTGCTTAATTATTAAGGTAGGGTTATTTTGGTGGAATAGTTTGTGGGGTTTTGGTTTTGTGGTTCAGAAATGGGTTTTTATTTATACTTGAGTTGATGATGATCATGTAGGACTTGGATGGAGTATTGGAGTGTTTGGAAGATAAATGGTCAATTCTTTTAGGCAGTTTGTGCTTTTAATGTGAAATGTCAATGTTATTGTCAAATAGGATACGTTTTTCAACGGAGGTAGTTTCTTCCCGGACTTACGTGGCATATGAAATTATTCCACGCCTTCTCTTTTATCAACTACCACATTAAAAAAAATACAATTAGTTCTTTTCGTACTTCTTTCATTTTAAAATACTTGTTATATTTTGATTATCAATATTGCTTATCGTTTAAACTTAATTTATATATTGCCGCTAATGTGTAAATAAAATATAGTTAAGTGAAATTTTGTTTCAATCGTTTAATAGCATACTTTCGTAAAATTAACTTTTTATAATTTTTAAATATGTATAATTCAGCTTACAAAATAAACAAAATAACTCATTGGATTGCGTAAAAAGTCAAATGTAGTAAGTATAATGAAACGGACGAACGGTAGAAGTATTTGCTGACTCAATATACATTGATTGTTTTAAAATAATTATTTATAATTTTAAAATGATCACCAGTTATGAAGTGATCAATATTATAATTATAAAGTGATCACTTATAACTTTAAAGTGATCACTTATAATTTTAAAGTGATTAATTAAAAAAAATAGACTAAATTCATAAGCTCGTCTTATAGTGAGACGAGACGATCTCATAAAAAAATTTTTCCATATTTTTTAAGTTTGCCTAATGTCCTAATTTATAGTCTATACCTTTGAATTTTATTGCATTTGTCTTTTTTAATTGTCTCTTTTACAACTATTTTGCATAGCTGTTATAAGTAATTATTTGTGATTTAGTAAGATTAGATAAGATATTAATTTAAAGAGAATGTTATTTGTTATGGTAATATTTAAATTTATTTAATTAATTATTTATTAGTGATAATTTTACCTTAATACTCTTTGACTTTTTATTGACCTTGACTCTTAATTAAGGGGCTTTTACGACTTTTCAATCTACTTGCTTGGTTACCAAGTAAGTTACCTCTCTAACCCTAAAATAACTACCCACTACTCACTACTTTCCTCCGCTACCCTCCATCATACATTCATACCCATAATGTCCTACTGTTCTCTGGTATAACTCCCTCTTTGTGATTATAAATATGTGTTACTTACATCATTTTGGAGGGGACGCTCATAAATACCGTATCGAAACACTGCCTAAACCTCTATTCATTATCATCTTTATCAACATACCAGACTATAATTAACCAGCATCCCGATATGCACGGTCTTGCATTCAATCTATTATTGTTCATTCATTAATCTCTTATCTCCTATCTGACTTGAGCGTTGGAGGGGTTTTCCGGGAGATCACCATCGGACAAGGCTAACGTGTTGTGTTGCATGACTTCAGGTTACTTCCGCGGAAGAATTACATCACACTTCCAATTCGTTGACCGTTGACTTTGATAATGCTTCCACTTTAGGTATTTTAAGTGTCTTTCGCACTTCTTCGTTTCATTATCAAAATATTATTCTTTATTAAATAATAATTTAAGTAACTTTTAGTGGTGTTATTAGTTGTTTTCACAACGTTACAACTTTTAGCATTTTAAAATCAAATTAATCTTTTAAGATATTCTTTATATATTTCTTGACACATTGTATTCCAATAAATACCATATTCATTACTTTTTTGGACTAGTATTAATATACATAGCTAATGAGATTGCTAAATTTGTTGTATTTGTTTTTTTTAAATAGTGAATTTGCTATATTTTATTTTAGAAATATTAATTTAGGCATTCTCAATTTTTATTGTTCATTTTATCCATATTTTTTTTGTTTTTTCACCGAAAATTTAATAAAATAATGAATTACATTTGTAACTAACTATGTGAGATGGAGGAGGTAGAGTAATTGTTCAAAGAAACAAAAGGAATACAATTTAAGCTATTAGTAAAATAACAAATTTAAGTCTGAAAAAAAATAATAATTGGAGAAATAAAATTAGAGTCATCAATTTAGTATCTCGTATAAGTTAGAATCTGATGAATAATTGAAGAAACACTAGTAATAAATCTGTAAAAAAACTTAACGCACCTTAGTAAAAATAAGTATATTTAACAAAAATAGGTCAAGCGAGACTTTTGTAATGGAAAATATTGAGAATTGAGATAGCGTAGTCCTTATTTAAAACAAAAGAACCTCAAATGTGTATTAATAGTACAATAATAATTGTTTGTAATAAAGTAACTAATTGCAAATTTACAATAAAAAATAGGTCATTTAAAAATGATTATTATGAAGTTTAGATTCCAAATTGGTAATAGACTAAGAGCCCACTTAATTATTTTGGATAAGACACGAAAAGAAACTAAAAAAGGTACTAATTGAGTATTAAGGTGATGATAACAAGATTACCAGAGACTACCCATTACTTTCAATTATTTGTCCAATTTGAAGTATTTTCTTTGTCCCACTGATTTTGGTTTATTTCTATTTTGGGAAATTATTCATTATTTTTACTCTATATTTTTTATTTAATGACTATAACATTTTAACTCTATATATTCAATTCTTTAATCTTTGTGTTATTTGTAAATAAGAAAAAATGATTACCAAAGTGATCCACGTAGGCGTTTTAGGTATATTTTGGGTGCCCGACCACTTGGACCAAAAATTAGGGATCCCTAATTAGTTTTCTATGTATTTTTTTTGTATAATCAAGTTTTGCAGTTTAAACTAAATTTTTAGCTTTTAATAGATTTGTTAGATTATAATATGAATTTTGTGTTGTTTCTTCTATTTACGAACGAATATTCAAGCATAAACTATTTCATTTATACCAGAGGGGTCCTTGAGGGTGTGCGAAGTGATTGACTGCATAAGGCCTCCTTTTTCTCTCGTATATGAAAAAGGTAATCAAAAAAAAATATGTTAAGTTATTAATAAAATAAATATATTTAACATATACAAATAAGATGCAAAATAAAAGTTTTGCACATAACCCATAAATTTTTCAAAACGACTCTGCTTCATACATATCAATGTCAAATAATTTACAAGTTATGCAATTTTCTTTAATCATCCGTAAAAGGTGTAAGGGCTCCAATTTAGAAGAAACTGAAAAAAAAAATAAATAAATAAATTAAGCTCCTTGCTGAGCTCCACCCCGAGGATGTAACTATTAAAAAAATGACCTTTTTAGTTTTATATGCATTATTTTGTCGTTGATGTATTTGAAAAATGCCAAATATGATTGACTTTTTGGCACATTTTAGTGGTAAATTTAAGGTGTCAAAACTTTGAAGTATGAATCTCATCATATCTATAATCTTTAGTAGGGCTTATGAATATATATGTTAGGACAAAAAACGTCACAAATGTATTCTTTACGCGTTAGGGATTAGATTATAGATTTGGTCATAGGTTACCGTCAACAATTTTATATTTTCTTCAATTCACGTTTACAAAGTAGAATTCACAAATTTTTTTTTAAAAAAAAATAAAAAATAAAAACAAATAAATAGAATTCACAAAAGTCTCTACTTATCTTCTTTAACAAAAATAGTCTCCTGATATCTACAACTACAAGACCATTACTTGCCTACGTCGTCTTACAATTTAATAACCACTTGTAATATATACTTATATATCTAATCTAAATTTATACTACTCCGTACCATCAAATTATTAGCAAAATAAGATATGATTTTTTTTAAAAAAAAATAAATATACTAATAAATACAATAATAAAGATAAATTGTATAAATAAAATTAAAAGAAAGTTAAAATATATGAATAATATTAAAAAAAACGGTAAATTATTGTCCAGAAATAAAATTAATGGAAAATGAGTGGGACGGAGACAATCAGAATTTTAAGGTGGATATTTGAGTAATCAAATTTGATTTGTATGTTGTCTTTTTTGAGTTTTTTTTGAGTTGTTTTATTTTTTTTGACATTGTGAAGCTTTAGCAAGACTTCAATAAAAAGAGGGATCTTTATACACATATTTAGAGTAAGCATTGAGTTTGGATTTAAAATATAGTGTTGTGGGACAAGACTTGCATTATGAAATACCCGCATGTTCAAAAATCTAAGAAGCATATTCAATTAGATCGAGATAAGAAATGACCACTAGAAAGTCTAATAACAACATTACTCCAAAAACAACTTAAAGGAATTAAATCCCTCATACCAAATTCGGAATTCTCTGAATAAAAAATTTTCTAGAAAAAAGTACGAAAACCACTAAGAACAGTGTCATCCATATATATATATATATATATATATATATATATATATATATATATATATATATATATATATATATATATATATATATATATATATATATAAATATAAAAGAAGATAAGCAATATCACATCCTTGCTTATAAATGAATAATAATGTTTACAAGTGCTATGAATGAAATCAATATAATATGTGAAAACAAAATTGATTGTAGCAATCACAAGGAACTTGCTTTGGACTATACAATAATTTGTTTAATTCGTATATGTAATAAGCACCCGTTTCTGATTCTCTTAGGGTAGGGGTTAAGGGAGGGGTTTTTCTTCTCTTCACACTTATGCCCACCTAAGGATCTGGAGGGATGAATTTTCCTTTATTTGGATAGTAAATTTTGAAGGGGGATGCATTCGGGAGAAAGGATTTGAAGGAATTTAGTCTTTTATTTTTGTTAATATTCAATTCTTTTCAATATTGTAAACATTTGAAAGGAAAAAGGTTTATTGACTATCAAAGTAATGGAATGACTTTTACTCTTACCATTTTATTTTCTAATTTGGATGAATCTATGTCATTTCCTTCTATGATTTTTAAGTACAAAAAATTCATGTTCACCATTTCCTTTGTCTTCCTTCCAATTCCCTCCTAAATAAACAAATAAATTATCTCTTTCTATTTCTCTTTCCTTCTTTCCTTTCTTTTCCCTTCACTCTCTTAATCTTTTTCCAGTTAATGCTCTATTCAAACACAACATAAAAGTAAAAGAGAAAAATTAAAAAATTTAATCCAAATTGGTATGTCTATGAATCTCTTTCTTAAAATAAAAATCTTCCTCCCATTTCTTTTGATAACAAGCCTTGATCCCATAAGTAATGGGTGTGGCTTAATTGTTGGGCACAAAGGATTGATTACAACTCACCAACACCCACTTTAAGACCAATTTAGGGAAGACAATCATCCAAGCCAAGACAAAACTCTAACTCACTTCAATTACTAAAATAAAAAACGAGCATAAATAACACAAACAATAATGGACAATAGCCAATAACAACACAAAAGGATTTTTATGTGGAAAACCCCTTAGGTGTGAATAGTAAAATGAAACACCCCATTAAAATATCAATTAAAAATTAATTATTTAATAAATAATTAGTCGATTAAATATATTAAAAAATTATTTGATTATATTTTTGTTGTGCGCACTTTTAGTCGTGTAACAAGTTTAACGCATAACGGTATTTGAGTAACCGAACAATTAATTTATTAAATTAAAAAAAATTTAAAAAATATGATCATATGAATAGTTGGCCGGTTGTGAAGAAGGAATTGAGGAGTTCATGTAACTCCTCCTTAAATGCCTTTTATGGGTATTAACTTAGGATTTTTAAAGATAGGCATTATGAGACTTAAAGTATGCACATGAATGTGATTGTTATTTGCAAAAAAATTCAGAAAATTCTCTTCATTTTCCTATCATTTCATTCAAATATTGAGAGCAAAAAGGGGATAAAAAGAGAAAACTTCAAGGGTGGGTTTTGGTGTTCAAGAGTTCTTAATCCTAGCATTTTGATCTATGATTGGTAAGTATTCATGATTCATAAACTTTTAGCAAGATTTTAATTTGTTCAAAGGATTATGTTCATACCTTTTATTTGAAATACATAGAAAGAAATAAATTAGTAATGAAAATATATTATAACAAGTATGTTTATATTTTGTTTCATGATTTTATATGATGATGAAATTATGTATATATAATATGTATATATCATTAATTTATAAATAGATTTTTTATGAGTAGAGATTTAAAAGAAATGTGTGATGTGATGATTTAGAAAATAAGGCTCAATGTATTCAAAATATAAGATTGGTAGTCATCATTGAAACAATTTAGATATGTTTGATTTCTAAGGATTTTGGTTGATATGTATATATAATGGTATGAAATATGAATTTTTAAACGAGAATATGAAAATGAAGTTAGATTTATATATTTTCTGTTTTTTATAAAATTATTTCTAATTTTGGTTGATTTAATTATTTTGATAAAAGAGTGATAACGTATGTTGTTGTTTTGAGGTTTTTATATCGTGGTTGAATCCGTAGAATTGAGGAATGACATGGAAAGAATTAATTAGAGAAAAAAAATTAATTTCGGACATAATATATTCTGTCTCGGGAGGCGCATCTTTTGCCTTTATGGTTCGGGTGCGTTTCTTGTGTTGTTTCACTCCCGATTGAATTAAAAGTCTCTTAAACGCGTAAGCGGGTATTAAAAATAGTAAACGGGTATTAAAAATTATGAAATTTGGTACCCCAAGGTAATTGATGCCTTCGGACGCAGTGGTGAAGTCGGATTTTCTGTTTGAATATTCTAAACTGTCCAAAAAGGCCAGTAAAGTTACTCATCGTTTTTAGAAGATAGGAAATATTGAGATTTATGATTCAATCTTTTAAGATTATGAATAGTAGTGATGCCTTGATGGTATAAAGTGGATTGAATGTGTAAACACATACTAATACGTGATTTTTGTATGTGCATTTGTGTTTAGAACCTTGGTTCATAAGAGGTTGAAATTCCATTCGTGCAGTGCTTGTGTTGATCTATCATGCTACTAAGGTACACGCTTTGAACATACTTTGTAATTGGTTATATAAAGTAATTTTGTATTCATTCTATGATGTGATGTTGTATATCACTTAAGGCTCAGACACCTCAAATAATTTAAAAGGAGTTTAACATATAATTGGAGGATGAATGTGTTGTTACCCTAATTGGGTTGGTATAAATTAGATTTGGTGCCCTTATAGGGTTGGAATTATTATTATCCGTCCCATGGCAGTTGTGGATCATTACGGTCACTATGGGGGTATGCATACTTTACCTTTGACGACCCGAATAGGACAGGCAACGTCTTAGGTTGGAGGTTGCCTTGGGATTAGTTCTCCCATTTGTATTCCTCCAAACTTTGATATTACTTTGGCGACCCGAATAGAAGTGGCAACGACATGAGTTGGGAAATTGGAATGTCAAATATGATATCTAAATTATTAGAGCCTTTGCATGCTAGGATGAACTCATTACTTGTATATATATAACCTATATAATGCGTTGTATGAAGTCTCTGACGTGTACATGTTTATATTCTTTGGAACATGCTATGTTGTTGTTATTCGACGACTAGCAGGTTGACTAGTAGGTGGGACTGGTGTGTAAGGAATTAAGCAAAAAACCTGTAGACTTATGTTATTTTTGTCGAATGAAATTTGTTATATATTTTTTTTGAACATTAATTAATTTTGGATGAGGCCAGTAGGTTCTCAAGTTGTAAATCTTAAGAAACTTCCGCTAATTTAATATTCTCGTTATTGTTATTTATTTCTTTTATCACTAGTTAGTCGTTGGTCCTAGAAACAGTTTAACTTAAATGTCTGACATGTGACCCAAAATTCATATATACATGTGAATATCCGTTTCGCTTAGACTCGGGTTATTACATAAAACCTTCGAGACTAATCAAGGGAGCTCACCCAAGTCACTCTTATTATAATAAAATGAGAGTACAAGCACCAATAGCTAACCAACAAAGTGCACTACTCACCATCAACCTTCAACAAGAGAAATACAATAAGAGAAGAAAAGTGAAAAGAATTTCACCCAAAACAGGTCAGGCACTGTTCCAGCCAGTTTTTCGGCACACCGGAGCACCAAAACCGATCACCACCGTTCAGATTGAAGCCTCATGTGTCCTCTACAACAAATTCACAAATTAGAGTTGTTCATGGGCGGGCTACTCGAAAAACGGGCGAACTTGGACAATGTTTTTCAAAAAAAATTATAATTTGGACGAGTAATACTCGCCCTACAAAATAAATGGATGGGTAAAGACACCAAAAAAAACCCGCGAATATACCCATTTGTCTGCTTATTTTAATATTCTTTCTTATTCATCTTAAGCATCTCATTTATTTTATGCACTCTATTCAATGAACTTATTCAATCATTAATATATCTAATTATGTATAATCATAAAATTATAAACAATTGATATTAATATAGTTTACACTAAAACAAATCAAATAAGATCTCACATGACCATGTTTTAACTTATAGATTACTAATAAAACACAATTTAAGAGTAATAGATGAATAGCGTCCCAAAAATAAATGGAACACTTAAGTTGAATAGGAGGGAGTAATATTGGATTAAAAACAAAGTTAATTAGATAGAAAATTAAAGGAACTTAATTGTCAGAGAGGTGGAAAAATTGGTTCAAAAGTAAAGAAAAATGAATAAAATAGCAATTAGTTTCCTCATATTGAGGGATAAATGTACCCTAGAGGAGGTTAGGGGAATACATTTCTCCAAGTAAGAGAAATCATTTTCCTTTTTTATTCATCTTTTTTAATTTGCTCTCTAACAAGTATTTCATTACTTTATTTACTCCTTTACTTACATTTATTTTATTAGTTTGACTTTTTTTTTTACTCTCTTAAATCTTACTCAATCCAAGCGAGTCCTAAATAACAATCCTTTACCCCTCGGAAAAATATTAAGGATTTGAGGTTGTAAACTATACTAATTGGACATCTGATGAATAAAATTTCGCCACTAACATGCATTAACTAGCTTAATAATAAGTTTAAGACTCTAAACTAACTTTTACTAACATACTTTTGTTGGTGCTCTTTTTCTCTGGTTTCCATTGACTAATTACTTTATATTGGTAATGTATATGGATTTGATCTGCAAATGAAATTCCTAACTTTATATTAGTTAAATATCTAATGTATATAGATTTGCTAGTAATATACTGTTCAGGTAAAAAATCGGAAATAATCAAATAAATGGCTACCTTTGGGTAGGAATACTATTGAATACCTGAAAATTAACACCAACAACCCCGGGGTGATCCCTGAGGGCGGTGCTTCCGACGCCCAAATTAATACTCACATATAAGTTACTATGATGTAGTAGTATTTTAGAGAGATAAAGTAAGACTTTTGTCTGAGTTGTGAGCAAATATAAATTTTCCATCCCCCTTAACTTACCTCTTAAGAGGTATATATATAGAGGCTCCTAGTGGACTTATTAGTGAGTTGACTTTAGCCTATTTAAGTGGGCTTATATTTTATTTACAAATAATTGCCCCCCAAACTTCAGAGCTATAGTAAATGGGTTTGAATTCTATAACTTAGCTGCCCTAAGACACTATGTTTGTTCCATGAATCTCGCTTATCTAAGCTTAGTGGTGAAATATTGGTTTAAATTGGAAATCAATTTGGACTAGCTATTGGTTTAAACTGGGGATATCACTAACACAAAAATGTGTTGTACCTAGGTTCTTATGGTTCAAGTTCTCAGCTGGGTTCTTATGTTGCCAGTCTATACTGAGGACACACCCTTCCCAGCTATTGATAGTTCTTATTAGTCTTTACCGCATACTAGTTTAATTGAGAACCAATTTTCACTAAATACAGAACTCTAATAGGTAAATGTGATCATCTCACTAGGTATCAGTTCTACTAGTAATCAATTTCGACTGGATGTTGATATAAACTGGCGGTTGCACTGGCGCAAAAATTTGTCGTACCTGGATTCTTATGGTTCCATGATCCAACACATGTGCTAACCTATAAACCCCTTTAGATCAATGAGTCCTTAACTTATGAGGAGAGACCTATCAGGATTTTGGATACCTGAGTCAAGGAATTGAGAAACTCTAGGCTTCTGTTGGTTAAGGTTATGTGGTCAAACCACAGAGTCGAGGAAGCTACTTGGGAAAAGGACACATACAAGAGAGAGCGATACCTTAACCTTTTTCGTAAGTTCTAGTTTCGAGACGAAACTATCTTAAGGGGAAAGAGTTGTAACAGACTCGAAATTTCAAATCTTAATAATTTTCGATTGATTCTTAGTTCATTTAATCTAATTTCTAATTCTTGATCATTAAACTCCAAATTTATCTAATCCTTAAAACTTATATTTCAATTATTCATATTTTTATTTCTTGATTAAATTTCATTTTTAATTCCTGATTCGATTTTCAAGTTCTTAACTTATTTAATTCCTTTAAATTCCCGATATTTGTCCGATTTCATAAACTAATCTAAATATGAAACTGTAAATTTTTTTTATGATTTCTGAATATGATTCTTTTTATGAGCCCAAAAGTTTTGATTATTTCTTTATATTACGAAAATTTCAAAATCATTAATTAGTTTACGGATTACTAAAACTTTAAATTTAAAATTCTTATTTCTTAAATACTTCCGTTAACAATTATTTTGATGACTTTAACACTTTTATTAAACTATTCTAAACTATTATATTTTTATTAATAAAGTTTTTAAGCTAGTTTAATACCTAAACTAATTTTTAAACACCTAAACCTATTTGGTCAAAACTAGGGATGGTCATGGGGCGGGTCTGGTCAGACCCGGACCCGGACCCGGACCCTTTTATTTTTTTTGGATCCCGACTCGGATCCGGACCCTAAGGGTCCAAAATTTTCAGACCCAGACCCGGACCCTACGGATCTGACAGGGTCTAGGGTCCTTAATGGGTCCATAATGGGTCTTATACAAAACTTCTTTGATTTGTCAAAATTGAACCTTTTTCGAGTCTTTTTGTATTTTTGTAAGCAACTTATTATTGTATTACAAACACTTGTTCGAGTCCATGAAATTCAAATACAAAATAATTACTAGAGCGTAAAAACACTTGTCTAAATAGCGATGGCTGGCGAATGGCGATGGAGGCGCAGAGATGTTAGAGGAGAAAGAAAAATTAGGGTTACTGGAGTTTGCTTTACTGCTTTAGGCTTTAGGCAAAAACGGGTTTTCAACTTTTCATTATATTAGAAATAAATTAAGAAATCAGAAATTTAAAATATAAAATTTAAAAGTTTAGGGTCTGGGTTCGGGTTCGGGTCTTCACCTTAGGACCCAGACTCGGACCCGTTAAATTTTTTTTAGATCCAAACCCGGATCCGGATCCGATGGGTCTAAAAAATTAAGACTGTAACACCCCTGAATTTCAAACCCCTTAAACGAAACCAGAATCGTGAAGGAAGGGAGGAAATTCGGGTGTTACATAAAAAAAAAGGGAAAATAATTAGAATAAACGCTAAAGATTAATTAAAAAGGGTGAGTAAGTGGAAATTTCGGCAGCATCTCTGCTGAAAACTGAGGATGTGACGAGAATATATACATGGATAACATAACTAAAATAATCTAAGGCCTTTAATGCTTTCAAGAATACGTCACGACGGAAAGAATCATCGTCGGCTCCTCAAATCGTCAACTCTAAGGAGGATCGTGGTTCCAGTGTTAACGCATCGATTTGACGGGTACTCAAGGTGTATTTTCACTGCTATACATCCAAAAATTACACAGCGTTACTATGGATTATACAAGGAGTCACATGGCTCCATACAAAAGAAATTTACACAATCCCAAAAGAAAACTTTACAAGTTATAGCAGCTACATGCATTGGACTATTTGTATACAATTGTTACGATCGTACTCCACTCTTTCCCCCAATGCATAGCAAAAAGAGCTCCTATACCTGTCATGTCAGGCTATGATCCTCCTGCTGCTCAACATAATGACCATAGTCAGATGTGTCATAGCAGGAACATCATAGAGAGTCATGAACAAACAACAACAAACACATACACGTCAGTAATTAATCAACTTACAACAATTAAAGTCATCGAACAAAACTGTAGGCAACGATATAGTATGGCAATAACGAGTCTACTCATCTGTCTAAACACCTCTATTTATTCATAATTTCTCTTTCAAACTACTAATCTCTCAAGGTATATTCAAGGTAGAGGATCCTCTCTCTATTCATGGCATAGTGACACGGCCAAGGGCGTTATCGGCCTCCCGGCGCCCATTGGCAAAGTATGAGCTCATGCCCCCCTCTAGCTGACCCTCTTGGGTCCTACCTTCGGGAAAAACTAACACACTGGGGTACTAAACCAGTGAAGAGGCCACCATATTGGGGTTTGCAAGGCCCACATGGTAACACCTCGGTCACGGGGCGTTATCGGCCTCCCGGCGCCCAATGACCCAAGCATGCTCATACCCCCCTTACGGTGGTCCCGTCAAACCTCACCTAGGGGACTATTAAATCAACCGGATATAATCCAGCTGAGTCACGCCAACTAATCATAAATCAAGGCTCAATAAGTAGGAAAAACACTTCGATACTACACTCAATCATGGCGCGTTCTCTACTATATAGAAATATGTTCTCACAGTCTCCTTATGCTTTCATTCTACTTGCCTATATCTCTATTATGACTATACGCCAGCATAATTAACTTTGTGGCGCTCTATAATTCTAATACAATGCATATAATAGTGAAATATTGATAATACTTTGTAACGATAAACATGATAATAAATTACTGCGTGTACGTACCTGCAAGCGTCACTGCACAACCAAGAGTTACAAAAATCACCCAATTAAGTTCTACTTTCCTCTTATGAATTTGGAATCTATACAAGTTATGAGTAGAACTAATAAGTTCCCTTAACTACTTTGCCATACCAAACTAAATACGACAGTAACCGCTATTATCACCTAACTACGAAACTAAAAATAATACTCAATAACATAACAATATCCACCATCATCTTTATAATACAAGTGACAATTAACACCACTTTTGTGACTAATACTCTCAATTATTACAACTATTATCACCTATTCACAATCAAATCATATATTCAAATCTCATACCAATCTATTTAAGTTTTAAAACATCCCCAAGCACAAAAGTAGTACAATTATTATCACTTCTATTCATACTTTAACTCTAATTCATAGTTATATTCAAATCATCACTTAAACTCTTACCCATCATAAGATTTAATAGAAATAAAACAAAAATCTACACAAAATCCATAAACTTGATACAAATTCCCATTCAAAACAATGAAAATCAATTAGGGGAAGAAGATGGCTTACAAAGATGAGACTAGCAAAAGGGATGAAGGGGGTAAGTGGAGGTTGTAGTGGTGGATCACAATTGATGGTCGTGTGGGGTGGTGGAGCAACCACCACGTGGCTACTGACCTGCTGGCGGTACACAGATCAGCCGGCTGCTGTTGGAGAACGCGCAGCCTGCTATGCTGCTGCCTGGGGCTGCTCGTGGAAGGGGGAAGGACTGAGAGGAGCAGCTGGCTTCTGCTGGTTGCTGCCGTGGAGGGGGGAAGAGAAAGGGCCGGCTGCTGTAGAGCGTGACTGTGCGTGAGGGAGGCTGCTGCTGTGGCGGTGGTGCACGGTTTCATCCGTGAGTGAGGGAGAAGGGAGAAGAGAGAAGAGAAGGAGAAGAGGAGGAAGGAGTGACGGCTTGGTCTTGTGAGCGTTTAGGGTGGGTTTTTATACTGTTTTTTTATTTTTTTTTCTTATTGTTATTATTATTAGGCTTATTTTATTTATTTTTATCTCGATTCATTTTCTTACGATACCCAACTTACCTTCGTGGGTTCACATATTTTAATAAAATAATCATTTTTATTCGAACCTCTTTATTTGAGAAGTCGTAACTATATTTTTAATATATATATATATATATATATATATATATATATATATATATATATATGTTAACATTTAAATCCGTATATGAAAGAAATTTATTAAAACTAATTCAGAAATAATTAATAAAATTTTAAAATCTTTAAAAGTTGTTAAAATATTAAATAATTTCATTATTAAAATCTCGTGGTGTTACAAAGACCCAGACCCTTAAAAAAGGGCGGGTCCAACAGGGTCCTGGACCCATGACCATCCCTAGTCAAAACCTACCATAATATTTTAAAGTAGTATACTTACATAAGTAAAGTAAGTTTGAAAAGAAATCAAACTCCTCCTTACCATCATTAGAGGTGTTCATTCTGGTGAACGAATTGGTTTTGGAACGGGTGTCATTCGGTTCGGTTCGGTTGTATTTCGGATTGGTTATATTTTGGATGCGTGTTACAACGGGTCACACTCGGGTCGGATCGGCTAGTCACGGTTCGGTTGAAGATCGGTTATTCGAGCTATCGGGTTAGCATCAATTTGGTGTCGGTTGAAGTTCGTGTCAAGTTTTAATCGGTCTCGGGTTGTCATCGGTTAATAGTTGGTTTGGTTTTACCAGGTACAAATCAGGTCTGGGTATTTTTCAAGTAGAATTCGGTTACGAATTACTTATTACTATCAATCGAGTCAGTATCAGATGTTATTAGTCATTTTTTAGTTAATGATAAGGTTCCCTTTACTTAAAGCAAAATAGTTAAAATGCAAATCAATTAGTGATCATTATTACATTGTTACTTTTACTTATTTGACCGAAAATTAAAATTATAAAGTTTTATCAATTTTCATCTAATTCCATCAAAAGTAGTTAAATAAACATTGACCGTTGATTATAAACTCTAAATATATGAAACCATGTATTTATAAAAATTATTTTTTAAAATATTTATCAATTTATTAGAATAACTGATTAGATGATTGAATATGAGTCGATTATACTTCTATGTAAAAAATTGGTTTAGGTTTACAGCAGTTCGATCTAAACTTCGTTCGGGTTAAGTCGATTTTAGCCGGATCAAGTTTGTTTCGAGCATGATTCGGGTTGGATATGACTCGGGTCGGTCATTAATAGGTTCGGATTATCTCGATTAATGGTTATGTGTCGGTTAAAAAAATCGGTTACAGCTCGGGTTTAGTTTTCCCATTTTCGGTTGTTAACCAGTTTGGGTATAACTTTGGGTCGGGTAATGTCGGTTCGATAAACCTAAAAAAGAAACACATTTTTGGGTTGGTTTACTTTTGATTTCGGTTCGGGTTTACGGGTCGGGTCACTTTTGAACAGCTCTAACCATCATGTTGGATGGATATGGACTTAGATTTGGAGCATGCTTTTTTTTTTTAAATCCAAATTCTTTAAGATTTTGTCCCCTAAATATCTACTTTATATAGTAGTTTTTACCTAAGGGTTCTACATAGGAAATTCGAAGCAAAACTCATCCATTTTCCACCTTTCCACGTATACATCTATAATTTCATGCCCTATAATTTTTCTTCCATTTTCCTCCTAAATTCACTTTATAAAATCAAGTACTAAATTCCTAATTCCTTTTATAGTTAATGAAATTCAAGAAGATGGAGCATAAATAATTATTTTCCTAGCATTTTGGGGTTGGATAATTATTTTGGGTACTTAAAAGATCATCATTTTGGAGTTTGGTAATTATTTTGGAAGCTTAGAATATCATCACTTTTGGAACATTGGAGCTTGGAGTATTTAATTAGCTTGGAGGATCATATTTACTTATTAGTACTTAGTACTACTACTCCTTGGTGTCAGTATGGTATAACTTCTTACCCTATTCTTTATGTGGAATATTTACATTATATTTACTTTATAATATGAAAAGTATGAAATATGTTAAGTATGTTTAAGTGAGAAGTTAGTTTAATGAAATTATAATTAAGATTATTTAAGTATGTTTATGCTAAAAGTATTTTTAGTATTTTAATAAGTAATTTTTGAACATGTTTGGAAAGTTGGTGAAAAATATCATATTCTAGTGATATTAAGTATTATTTTTATGTGTTACATTAGAAATGCTATTATATTTAAGTTTTTTTTAATGTTAGAATTTTTGTTAATATGTTTATGTTTGCCTATAAACTAGTTTATAAAGTTGTCTGCTATTTTACAAACATACTTTTACTAAGTATGGTTATGTTAAGATTATTGTCATTATACTTTATTTTAATATTAAACTTATCCTTAAAGTTATATTAAGTTTCTATTTATTGTGTAAAAGTTTTTATTTTAGTGATTATGTGAATTATTTAAATTTTGAATTTATTATGATAAAGTAAGTTTTTTTTAGTGAAAAAGGTCTAAAAATAATCATAGGCCATTTGGCAACTATCATAAAAAAAAAGGATTTTATTTACTATTTTAATTTATTACAAGCATTTTATAAATAATAATAAAATAATAAGTTAAAAAGAAATTTTTGAGAAATTTTTATAAGTTAAGTGTTTTCTTGAATATATGAGATTTTTTTTTATAAAAGTAACTTTTGTGATATTAAATAACTAGTGTGTACCAAATATTCCTTAGTTGACTATTTGACCAAAATTTATATAAAAAGGTAAAAATAGTTTTTTTTTTTAATAAAGTTGTCTTTATGTGTCAAATTTTGATTTTATGAATATTAAAGAATAAAGTTTTTACTAGTTTTATAACAATAATTATTGATTTGTGTGAAAAATATAAGTTTTACATGTTTTGTAACTAGAAGTAATGTTTTTGGTGAACTTATAAAATGTTATTTGCTTTATAACTAAAAATATTGATTTCGTAAACGTATAATTTCTATTTGTTTTATCATTAAAATATTGATTTTTGTGAAGTTAATAAGTTTTACTTATTTTTCAACTTGAAATATTGATTTTTCGTGAATTTATTGAATTTTGGAAATTTATCCAAAGAATAAGTTTTACTCGATTCATAATTAAAATATTTAATTTTGTGAAAAGAATAAAAGATTTATTTATTTTAAAGTTAGAAATGTTGATTATTGAAACTTATTTCAAGAAAAATAAATTTTAGTGACTACTAATGAAAAATATTAATTTTGACTATTAATAGAACATTAAGGTATTATTGTGAATTTATTTAACAAAAGAGCTATTAAAAATAAAGTTATAACTAAAGTTTAAAGTGTAAAAATTTTTAGTAATGAACTAATAAGGGTATAAAGGTAGATTTAACATTATTATTAAGAATCTTATTAAATTAAGGAAGTTACCACCTAAGTTAGTCAAAATCGAAGTCGAAGTTAACTTATAGTAATAAAAAAATATGATGTGCTTGTGTAAAATTATTTTAGTATTGATTGAATGATCCTGATAGTAAGGTAATGTCGAACTATGGACCGGCATGTAAAATCCCGGCGCCCGTGTTAGCTGACACTTAAAATGCGGTGTAAGACAAGGGGTTAGCTACCTATCTTGTAGAAGCTCGAGCATAATTGTATTGGAGGGGTGACGACTCCCACCACAGTTAGATGTAGGGCTTCGGTCCTAATCTAGCCAGACCCTTCCATATATCAGGTGTCATATTGTTGTGCTTGTTGATCGGTGATAAACTTGATTAGTGTTGACGCTACGATGCTTGGTACGATTATAAGTATTAACCAAATGAACTTACTTAAGTATTAAGATTATTGAATTGTATAAGTCGCAGTAACGTACTTCTGCCAGCGTTGAGAATGGTATCTTGATGACTTAAAAGTATGGATAGTTAAGTATTCCCGCCTGTCACGCGGGTGACCCGGGTTCGATCCCCGGCACTGGCGCCAAAATTTGGTAGGTACTTTCTCAGTCGCCTAAACTCTAACCAAAAATAAATTCACTTACTTTTCAAATACAACTTAATGTAGTAGGGTAGTAAGATTCGTATCCACAAAGAGATGGGGTTCGAGAAGGTTTTAGTATGATATGTGCTTTGAAAATTGAAATTGAAAACAATCAATAACGCAAAGAAAAGGGGGGTTTTGATTTGTTTTTCTGGAATAAAATAACTTGAACAAGCAATGAACTAAGTGAAATCTATAACAATGGTGTTTTCTACAAATCAATAGAAAGGATATCTTGAGTTAAGTTGATTGTATACTTCTTGTTTCTCATTGATCATTGAATATTCACTTTTGACTACCTATTGTGAAGATGATTATACTTCTATTCTCCTTAAGTGTAGCTAAACATCAAAATCAGTTTGAATGTAAAGCTCTTATTATTAGTTAATTCACTCTAATTAGAGAATAAATTCAATCCAACAGTAGCTTTAAGAAAAAAGAATCAATAGGTTTGCTAAAACTATTCAAGCAAATAGTTTTCAATCAAAATGAAAAGTTCATTTAGATTCTAATAATTCACAATCTGCATTCACAATTAGAAGTAGTTGCTACCACTAAACCAAGTACAAAACTAACTGATTTTGCAAATAGATTTAGCATATATGAATATTGCAATAATAAGAACAATAGTTGATTTCCAATTCAAACAACATTCATAAGATTATAATAAGAACTTTTCAATAATCAAAAGTATATTAAGTAGAGGAATTCTTACAATGAGTAATTAGAAGTCTCCAATCAACCTTCCTTAAGAAATGAAAATTTAAGCTTGAAGCTCCATAAACATGGCAAACAGAAATGAAGAAGAAGAAGTATTTTAATGAAAATTTACATGCAAGTCGCCTCCCAAATCCCTCTAAACATCCAATTGAAAATGAAAGCCGAAATGGAAAAAGTGAAATAGTTGCCCAGCCTACAGACTGAAATCCGCACCCCGCATAAAACTCTGCGGGTCGCGCATCTCAGTCTGATTCGGTTCTTTGCTTGCTTCTTCTTTTTTGCTTGAAATGATATATTTACATAATGACCTTCTAATAAGACTAGGATTATCATCTTAGAGAATTACATCAATAAAACTATTCTATAAAGTAATTTCTCTAATTGTTATATAGTTAGATTTAAATTCTACTTAATAAAACCGAAATTGAAATGGAAAAATACACAAAATAAGGCATTATAAGGAACAGTGAAGGAATATAGTAAAAGTATACAGTGGTGTCAATTAATTATAAGTTTGTACTTTAATGATTATTTTGTAAATATAGTGTGTAATTTCGTATTTTGAGTTGGATAGGTTTTTATGCTTGGCGTTAAGTGCTGATCGATTCAATCGGGTGTCATCTGTATTATGGATGGCAGCATTTTGCAAAATTTAGTTTTAGGTTCCTATCTAGGCCGCAACTACAATTTATTTACGCTATCAAGGACTTAGCTGCATTTTGTTTGATGATTTTGATGTATTTGATTCTAATTATTATGTTTTTTTGGAACAAACGATATGTATTTCTTATTTTCCAACTCTGATGTAATATTTATTGTTCATCATAAACAATTTTTAGTTTTTAAAAGTTTTTACTAGATCGGCATTTTGAGACTTCCGCATTATTATTGTAAACATTATCATTAATGTTAATTACGTATCGAGACTGTCGATCCTGCTACACTTGGTATCAGAACTAAAGTTACTCGAGTTACGGAACTTCAATTCTAATGTTAAAAAAATATCTCGATAGCCGACATTTTCAAAAAAAAAAAAGAAAGCTTTTCAAATAACTTTTCAAATAACTTTTTTTTTCTAACTTTTTTATATGTGCTTGGGTGATATGTGTAATTTATCTGTTAGAATTAGGTTGATGTGATATCGATCACATGTTTAAATTTCATTTGTGATGACGAGAGACGATAATATTCTCCTCTATTCAAGAGTCTAGGATCCGAGCATTAGAGGAAAAGTTCGCAATAATCAATAGTTTGAAGATAAAGTTATTTGAAGTTATTTTCTCATAGAAAATTATTTCGCGAATATTCTTTTTGATTTAAAAGCTGATCAATCTTTTATTTGAACTTGTTTTTTTTTTCACAATTTCTCTATCTCTCTTAAACCTCATAAATTCAATCCTCAAATTCTATTACCCGACAGTTCACCATTCTTATATGACAGTGTCTTTCCTAGCTTCCCTCTTATGATTCTAGATCATCATTTGCCCGCCAGCTAGATAATGTTTGAATTGGGTACTTATGATATAATTTTGGGTATGTCATCATGTGGAGATTTTGTGTAAGGAAAAGATTGTTTGGGTTAAGACTGAAGAAGGAGAGTACGTGCTTGATTATGAAGAATTATATGTCCCATATTCAAACCATTTATGTCGTTCAAGCAATTGAGATGATTAGGCATAGAGATGAAGGATACATGCATGTGTTTTATTTTCTACAGTGAGGAGAAATACAAACTGAGACTCATGGAAACCCCAATTGTTTGTGAAAAAAATGAATTTTTTTTCTTAAGGATTTACTTGGTTTGCCCCGGGGAAGAGTGGTAGATTTCCATATTAATCTGATTTCTAATGCTAACCCTATCTCTAAGACTCCATACTGTTTTACCTCGGTTGAGTTAACCAAATTAAAGAAGCAATTGGATGAGTTATTAGAAAAATGTTTTATCCATTCTAGTGTCATCCTTAGGAGTCCCTATTTTATTTTTGTAAAAAAAGGAAAGATGGTACAATGAGGATATGCATTGATTTCAGGGAGATTAACAAGGTCATCATTAAGAAGTGTTTACTATTTGCCCTTGATAAGTGCTTACGTGTTTTGTTAAGATTGATTTGAGTTATGGGTATCATCAATTGAGGATAGCCTAGGGGATTTCTCTAACACTGCGTTCCAGATCAAATTTGGACATAAGAGTTTTTGGTGACATCATTTAAGATAACATATGCGCCATCAACTGTAACATTCGGGAAAATTAATATTTTAAGACGAGTAAGTTTAAGAGAATTATCAGTGCGAGAATGATCTTAAATACAAATGACATAAAATATTCTTAATTTAACTTCTTCTTTCCTTTTCCTTTTCTTAATAAAAAGAAAAAAAATATCACGTGTCTCACTTTTCATCATCATCTTCAACACAAAAGGAAAAATCAAACCCTTCTTTGCCTTCCGAAAACCTTCGAAAACCCATACCTCATCCCGTCATTCCTTACCTTCGATCTTCAAAGAAAACGCAGCTTTACTCATCTTCTCCATCTGATTTCGCTCCTGCTTCTTCAACAAACGCAATCCTTCGCTCGAATTGTTTTTGAAAAGTAACGAACTAAAGCTAATAAGGTATAATTTACTCGATTTCTTCTTTGATTTTCGACACGTTATTTCAGCAATCTCTTTATCTTTTCTCTAATTTCGAACCACCATAAGTGTAGAAGGAATCGAAAACTTCGTCCCTTGACTTGAATTCTGCCGATTTGGGGAAGTTTGAGTGAGTTTTGGTCTTGTTGATTAAACATCAGATCCAAGTCGAAAACAAAGTGTTGAATCTGGAATTTTTTTCGTTTCTTGCTGCTGCAAACAGAAGGTAGTCCTTCTAGAATTCTTTCTTTGTTTTTCCTTAATAATCATACTCTTATTCATATAGAAATTAGTTGCATTGGCATACTTTCACTTGCTTAATTCTTAACCATGTATGAAGCCTAAATGTTGATGAATCTTGGAATGTGTATGAGATGGTAGATGAGTCATTAAATTGGAAATTATGGATAATGTGTTATTAGTGAGTTATGTGAGGATTGATATGTGATTATAAGAGATTGTGATTGAGGAGCTTTGGGGAAGATTTCTAAAATCAAATGTAATTTGGGATTTATGATGTAAAAATGATAGATTGAAGGATATTGAAACTACTTGTTGAAATTATTGATTAGTACGTAATTTACAAAGATTAGAATACCGATAGGATGTTAGATGTAGAGAGATTATGAGAATTGTTGTTCTTGAATATTAGGAATTCTTGTGAAATTACTGATGGTGGATAAATCTTGTTGTTGTTATTAATCGAATAGTTGTGGTAAATATAAGTGTTGGATATAACCCTTGATTATATACGATTGGTTGTTCTTGAGAATATTTAGGGTTTGTGTGGAAATTATTAGTTGAATGGATAACTAGCTGAACCTTTCTTTTGGACAGCTTGTTAATCTTGTTTGGTTTCTTGGTTTTGAGTTTAGATGAACATGAAAGTGTTTGAATTGAAATATAAAAGGGAATTGTGGAGACGTACGATCTTTACAGGAATATAAGCTAGTTTTAAATAGGTTATATATTTTCTTATGACTTTTGGGGGTTAGAATTATAACTTGCGCAATCTTTGAAATTAGAAATATTAGAATAAAAGATGGAATTGTGATGCATTCTTAGGATGAGATGTAATGAGCTATAAGAACTTAGTTGTAGTACCGTATGCTTTGTTGTGATGGTATATTTGTTATGCTTCAGGAGGCGACGTCATCGAGGAACCTTTCTAGTTGATAGCTGCGAATCAATCACGGCTCTTTGGAGCGTCTTGTTGGTGAGTAGTAACAGTCCCTTAAAGGTTCTGGCCAGACTACTTTTCGTGTAAAAATCATTTTTATCCAAGTTCTTTTGAAATTGAAAATTGATTGAGACAAATATTGTTGTGATTGCTTATGTTGATATTATGATATGGTCAATGGATCGGGCTTGCGAGCTGGTCATTGACGGAGTTGAGGAACATTGTTCCTTGCTCCCTGTTTTGAAACGAATTGTCATTGAGATATTGACTAGCTTCACCCGAGAGTGGCATAGCCTTAGAGCTATGGATGTTCCTCTCAACTAGACTCCCTGTGCGCATATAGATCTAGGGAACTGATGTTGCTTATAAATCTATGATTTGTTTTATGGTGTTTTGTCGTTTTGGATTGTTACTTCTCATTCAGTTTAATCTGACCTTCTGTTGTTTTTCATCTTTTAGTTTGATTACAGATCGGAACCGGTCGGGAATGATGGGTTAGTAGTGTTGAATAGCGTTCCAAGGATGTATAGTGAGCTGAGCACATAGGAATTTGTAGACTTGTATTAGAATTTTGGATAAATGTATACTAGATTTGGTTGTGTTGGCTATATTCGACTTGTAGAGATTTGTATGAATATCTTGTGTTTTAGTTAGATGTTTGTTTTGAGATATAGTTGAGTTGGTTACGTTAAAGAGCTGGTGTTCCTTAACTCAAGTTTTAGAAGTGTGAATTCAGTTTCTTGGGATTTAAACCCCGTGATGACTCTGTTTACTCAGTCAACGGTAAGTCGGGTTGTTACATCAACATTTATGGATTTTATGTAGCAATAACTTTGTCCTTATTTGAATAAGTTTGTAGTCGTTTTTTTCATGACATTTTGGTACATTTGAGGAACATGAAGAAACATGAGGAACACGTAAGGATCTTTCAAAAACTTTTAAGGAAAGAAAAATTATTTAGGAATCAATAAGTGCGAGTTTTGGTTTGAGGAAAAATTTACATTTTTTTAGTCATATTTTTTTTCTAAGGATGGAAATTCTGTTGATCCGAAGAAGATCAAGGCAATAATCAATTAGCCGATTCCGAGGAATAAACTATTATCCGAAGCTTTTTGGGATTAGTAAGTTATTCTAGGAAATATGTTGAGATCTTCTCTAAAGTTATTTGTCCCATGTGTAAGTTGTTGAAGAAAGGGAGTCGATTGAGAGTGAGAGACACACGATTGCTTTTGAGGAATTAAAGAAGAAACTTACTATTACTTTTGTTTTAACAATGCCTGATTATAGCAAACCATTGAGGTTTATCGTGATTTTTCATTTGAAGGTTTGAGTTGTGTACTTTTGCAATAAGGAAAGGTCATAGATTATGTATTGATGTAGTTGAGGCCACATGAAGGAATTACCAGCGCACGACATCAAACTTGCTGTACTCTGAAGTAGTAGAGACATTATTTGTATGGTTTACCATATAAGATCTACACCGATCATCAGAACTTGAGGTATGTCTTCAACCAAAAGGAATTGAACATGCGCAGAAGGCGATGGCTTAAGGTTATTAAGGATTATGATTTTGAGATTGTGTACCACCGTGGGAAAACGAACAAGGTAGCTGATGCCTTAAGTAGAAGATTGAGAGTGTCTGTGAATGCTAGTATGTACGTACCTTGGGAGTTTTACATGAGATGCAAAGTTTGGAATTACAGATTTGTAGCCAACATGATGTTGTTCAGTATTTGGGAGCAATGACCGTATAAACCAACTTTGTTCGACTCATATCATTAAGGCACAACTTGAAGATCTAGAGAATGTTGAGTTAACCTATGGCATTGAGAGAAATGAGACTGATGTTTTTGAGTTAAGAGATAGAGGAAATTTGAGCCCAAAATTTTATTTGAATTCTAATAAGAGTCGGGGAAGTTGCTTAGAGTTGGCCTTACCTCTAAGTTTGGCAATACTTTATAATATATTCCATGCATGTTTCACAGTTGAGGAAGTATATTCATGATCCAACACATGTGCTAACCCATGAACCCCTTCAGATCAATGAGTCCTTAACTTATGAGGAAAGACCTATCAGGATTTTGGATAACTAAGTCAAGGAATTGAGAAACTCTTGGCTTCTGTTGGTTAAGGTTATGCAGTCAAACCACAGAATCGAGGAAGCTACTTGGAAAAAGAACACATACATAAGAGAGCGATGCCTTAACCTTTTTCGTAAGTTCTAGTTTTGAGATAAAAAAATCTGGGACCAAAAACATATTTGAAAGCTAAAATTTTCTGGGTAATCCGTAAACTGGGATGAAGTATCCGGATGAAAAATGTTTTTGAAAGCCATTTCATTTTCCGGGCGGGAGCAATTTCTTCTGGGACTGGGTCATAAAATTTGGAAGCAATTATAACAACTCTATCAACAATGAGCCAAAACGGACCACATTTGCCCCTCCATCAAACATATTGATTGAAATTGTGCAGGCTGATTTTTTTGTAACAAACCCACTTACTCTCACTTTTTCTACTATATTGTATTCTGATTTTTCTGCCTTCTTATTGCCCCTTTTTCAGTAATATAAAGACTAAAAGAAAAAATTAGTTAAAACTTCCAAGAGAAGCTAACCACATTAATAATAAGTAGGTCTAAATATTACAAATGGTATGTACACCCAACACAATAACCATTTTAGAGTCTGATTTGATCTTAAATTTAACAATATAATACCCTTCTTCTTTGTCACGCAACCTTTATAAATATAGGGATGGGAGAAGATAGGTTTTTTACTAGCTTATCTCTCTTTGTAGCTTTATTTTGTAGATAATGCGTAATACATAAGAGGTTACAAAGCCTCATACCAAAAAAACTCATATAACTTAAACTATATGATCAAAAGAGGATTGCATAATACATGCTACCCTTCGCACTCATGATTTCCCCTAATATAATACAATGTAAAAGAGTTTTAGTACTTGCTACGCCTGTTATTACACATAAAACCAACAATTAGGTGCATCATAAGCTTTAACTAATCCCTTTTTTTTAGTTTTAGTATTACTGAAAAGGTAGACAGCAAGTAGACAGAAAAATTAGAACACGCATATATGTGTAGCCAACAATTCATTAGAGTAAGATTGCAAAAATAGATTAAGGTAAATATCTAAATCTATACAATAATAAAAGCGCTACTTGTTATCCTAACCATTGTCTATCTACTTCATAGATTGCTTTCTAAGTTCTAATTTCTTAAATATTTTCATAGGCAGTCTATCTATTCTTCACGATAATGGTCATTTATGTGATCAACAAACATATGTTTGCATTGTGCTTGGATTAGTTCTTCGCGGTTATTGTTTTTGGACCATGATTTGAGGTTTGGATGCATGTATTGTAACAGTCCATGGGGGACACGATTTTTGATGGTATTATTTTTTCATCTTAGCTTATGAAATATAATCATATAAGTCACTTCTCTAACATTTTGAAAATTAAATAAGTCTAATTACCTTCCTCCATTCTTTTCGCAGATCAAATTAGTGGTGGATTCAGACATTATATCAAGTGGTTCAAAAAGTCAGAATCAGAACCCAAATTATTACCGAATGACTAAAATTTTTGCAATTAGTAATGCCCACCATTTTTTTGTTGATTTTTGGTCAATTGTCGAATAATGTATGTTAAATTTAAATTTGGGCCAAAAATTTTATTGTTGAAGATAAGTTGTAATTTATATTTGTCTACCGAACATAACGTATCCAAAACAAAAAATACATAGCCTATTATACATTTATACTCATTTAAATTGATTGATAAATGTCACTATAACATTTACCTAGAGTTGTCTAAAATTGACTTGATTAACCAAAATCGAGTACGACTTGACCTGAAATAACTTGTATTGTAAAAATCAAATTAGATTGTCAAGATATTTACATGTGATACTCTAGAAGAAAAATCAAACACCCGACTTATTATATTCGAGATGCGGTCAAACACCCAATATTTTGGATACCTCTAATTAAACCACTTAGATTCATTCCTTTTTTAGTTATTGAAAACGAAAGTCTCAAAGAGGTTCAACAATGAAAAACAAATGAAAAATATAATGCAAAAGATGAACACAAGTGTTTATGAGGTATCTTTAATACCTCCCCCTCAAATATAGTTTATTATAATTAATTCAACAATTACAAGTATAATAAACCTCCCTTATCTTGAGAACAATCTCTCAAGACCACAAATACTAAAGCAAAGTAAGAACACTCTTAAGTTTCTAACAATGCAATAGCCCTCTCAACAATATGTGTGTTTTGTGGTTAATTTTACTATGAGGGATGAATCCTATTTATAGGCAAGATATTCATCACTCTTAGTATTCCCTCATAAATCACCATAAACTCACATGTAACATCCCAATTAATATCCTAATTAACTATGACAATAAACATTACAATAAACAATAGAGTAATGCACCACATAATTGCATAGTCACTACAAATTCTGACCAAAAACAGGATCCAATGTAGTCTGCTGGACTTCCGCTCGACCGAGCCACTACCTCGCTCGGTCGAGCAAGCTTCTAGTGAAGCTACTGACCTGTTCTGGACACCTTGCTCGACCGAGCCAACACCGCTCGACCGGTCGAGCTAGGCTCTACTCGATCGAGCGGCTGGTCGAGCCACTCACAGTCTGCTTCTTTCTTTGTTGCTTTGATCAAGCAACTCTTATCAACCGTTCCAAACCTTAAATCACCCATATCCGACACATCTTTATCGACCCTCTCTAAAGTACAAGACAAAGCATGTTCGATTATATGTTTAAAGTTAACGTCATCATTAAGATTATTGGCACTTGCTTTAACAGTTATCAATATGTCAAGTGTGTTCAATGAAATAACTAATTTTATTTTTTCATTATTATTATGAGTAAAATATCTAAATTTTCAAGAGTTGAAAAAATCAAGTAAGGTCGAATGACACTATAGGCACGTTATATACTCTAACAACAACTTAATAAACAAACTTGAGCACTCAAATATTACTAGTGTGCAAGCAAGGATTTTTAGTGACAACAAACTTATTTGTAAGTACTACAATGTTAAAAGATAACTAAATGCCTACTCTGTATTAGTTTTTCTCCCAAATTCTTAACATAGTGCACATATATATAGAAAAGCTCAAAAAAAAGCTTATTATTAAAAAAATTCTCAAAATAAACTTCGAAAAATTTTAATTTCCAAAATAAACGTTATTGTGTCTGAACCTAAGGCCAGATATGTTCACTGTTACTAATAACGAACAAAAAATCCAGTAAAAAAGTCAAAATTTTTTGTTCGTTGTTACTAACGGCGAACAAAAAAAAGACGATATCATAGTATTGGAAGGGACAAAAACAATTAAAACGCGCTTGTTCACTGTTTGCTGTTAGTAATAGTGAACAAACATATTGTATTTTTTTGTCTTTTTCAACGCTATAACATTATCTCTCTTTTGTTCGCTGTTAGTTACAACGAATAAAGAATTTTGACTTTTTTGACTCATTTCTTTGTTCGTTCTTAGTAACAACAAACATACCTGACCTCAACTATGACATAAATACCCTTATTTTGGGAATAATTTTTTTGTTCAATCTTTCCAAATAGTCCATCCCATATTTTGGTCCATTATATGGTCATTCCTATATTTAAATCACAAATTCTTGTGAAAGACAATTTCTTTAAGAGACCATCTCTAATTGGGCCGACTCATTATATATTTTTTAGAATATATTATAAATAGACATTAAGAAATGTAAGTAGGCATTTAAGATATTGAAATTAGACATTAAGAATACGGTAAGTAGGAATTAAGGAGAATATAAGTAAGTATTAAGAATACGTTAAATATGCATTAATCTTTAATGAGTTGGACTTAAAATATGTCTCTCAAAGAAACGGTCTCCCACGAGACCAGGTGTATCCAAATTTGATGCAAGATGAGGTTGAGTTTGGGACACAAAAAGGTGGGTTTCGAGCTGTGTTTGGCTGGTTGTACACAATAAACAAAAAAAACCCAAACCCTTTTCCCATCAACAAGCATGGCATTGGCAGCATTGTATTTGGAATTGAAATGGCAGGTGGTGAAAATAATATTTCAACCTATTCCTCCTACTTGTAGTAAATTTCCATTTCCCCCAAACAAACCCGTACATTTGTTTCCCTACACCTCCTTACCCTCGCCAAACACTCCTCCTTCTACCGGAGATCGCGGAGAGTGAGAATCGTCGGCCATCGGATCTACATCCCGGCGATTTCCACGGCTTCATTCTTTTCTCCCGATCTCTTTTTCAATCAGTCTTTTGGCGATCATTGTAATATACGGTCTTTTTTTTCAACCATTAGGGTTTTTTGATTTTGTTTAATCGGAATCGACTTTCGATCGAAATAATTAGTCGAAGAAGAAGAGGAGCTCTTCTTCATCTATGTAAGCTCTTTTCTCTTTTATTAATGATTGTTGTCAATATCTTTTGTTGTATATCAATCGTTGGTTGGCTGTTTGTGTAATTCAAATGCTGCAATTAGTTCTTTTTTATGAAATGATTGTAGTAATTGTTGAACCAAGGTATTGTAGTGGAGCTTAGTGGATGGTGTTAGATTATCGCTGTTTAAGCTGGTGAAATGGAACAAAGTTGTTGAAATTGACAGCTTAGTGTCAATTGTTGTCATTTTCAAGACTTATGATCTTTAATAGAAGAATAACTTGTTATGGCAATGTGCGTTGTGGTCATAGGTGACGAAGTCTCAGTGAAGTGATTTGTGCTTGATTTTGTGCTTTTGTCTCCATAATTATGTAATGGCTTGATTTGCGTCATGGTGATTGTGATAATGATGGTTTACTTATGAGGAAGTTTATTAGTGGTTTGTGTACCTTGCCTTGTTGTCGAGATTGTGGGAAGTTACTGCACAGATGGAATGCTTTTGATTCATCAAGAAGCAAAGTGTTAATTTTCATTTGGAGCTAGGAATATAGGGGAAGGGGGTCACTACTATTATATTGTGTTTAATAGAAGGTCATCTTGACTGAAATCTCGTTAAATAACAAATTGTTCCATCTAATAGTTATAAACGGTTAAATACAATTTACAAATGTATAAAAACGGTTCTGTGTTAAGTCGTTTGACTTTATGGCATACTTGTTAATGCTTTCATGATGCTGTCAAAATTTCTTTGTCATTTTCCTTTTTCTGAAAATTTTGAGAGCTGTGAAAGGTGTTGTGCATATGTTAGGACTTTGGCATCTATGGCTAGAATAGGAAAAAAGGTGACCTGCTAAGATAAGTTAGAAAATATGCTTCGAAGAATGCAATTACTGAGCTTTGGTATGTGATATTACAATTTCACCTTTTCTTGCAATGGTGGTGAGCTGATTAATCTTCTGTTCCTTTTACTGAAAATTTTGGTTATGTGCTCCATGTGATTGGATTATTGTATTTGTATTTGTGAACAAAAGTCTTTAGGCTTACCTTCGATGTGTTTTGACTCTTGTACTTGTAGAACCTGTTGTGTGAATATGTCTTTTTCTAAATAGATGAGTTGACTTTCATATTTAGTTACCTATTCTTTTGTTTGTTTGCTTCTCGTAAAGTTCTTTTTGCAAATGAGTACAACGATTAAAAGTTTTGATTTATTGCTGTTTTGGAAGGGAGGGATGCAAGTTTGTGTAAGTTTCTCTTGGAAGTAGGTTATGCTTCGTCATCTCAGATGGTTAATTGATTTGACTCAGAGAAATTTAACGACAAAGAGATTGACCGATGCGGAGGTTAAACCATTTAAGCCAGCTATGTTGGATTCTTTTCATGAAGTTGCTATTTACCTTCATAGGTTTCACAATCTTGATCTTTTCCAGCAAGGGTAAGTTTGTTGCTCAAGCCTTTTTTATTCTTTTTTTTCTTTTTTTTTTTTTTTTTTTATAGTTCTGCCAAAAAAGACGGTTGTCTTTCATCTCAAGTGTGCTTACACTAATTTAAGTTTATGTAGATGGTACCAAATTAAAGTTTCGATGAAGTGGGAGGATGGGGGTGGGACCTATGTTGGAATTCCCTCAAGAGTTGTACAATATGAAGGTACTTCTGTTAAATATATTGCTTTTTATTTTTTTGATGCACATTTTGATATTTGTGATTTTTGAAAAGTTTTGTAGTTACTCAAAGTGGTGGTCAAGTAAAGAAAAATATGGTTACCATTTTTGTATGTGGTTTATTTAAATACTCATTAAAATGATCATATTGACTTCCATATAGTCACGTCCAATCAAGCAGAATATTAAGTTTCTTTTGTGGTCTTATTATTGTTTTTTCTTTACTCTTTGTTGTGACATGCTTCTCTCTATGTTCTTCCTCTTTCTATTCTCTGTTTCTTTTCCTTTCACTTAACCAAACAAGTTAATTTCCAAACCTTGATATGAATGCCAGAGAAATTGTTTTGTGGCCTTGCTACGTACACGTATTTTCTTGTGATGGCTTAAGAATCGTCATCACTGGTCGATATTGAGGATGCAAAGTGTCTTGCCAATGCTTTTAGGGAAAACAGTTTCGAAGAATTTTTTGGGCATTTCAGGGTGCATTTTTTTTTCTACTATAGCCAATTGTTTGTTCCAGAATCAAAGCTTGTGCATGTTAGATTCCGTGAAACTCGTCAATTGGAGTAATTTTCGATGATCAATATTTGTGGTAATGAATCACAATCTCAACGTAGGAAATTAAGTTGAATAAGATATATTTTATCTATCACTGACCCTTGGTTAAAATATCGACAAATTGGAAGCATGGCTGGCACATGTAGCATGCGAATCTCACATAGCGGCCTTCGAATGAACAAAATGAGTATCAAGTTCAACATGCTTAATCCTTGGTGCTGAACATTTGTAGAAATAAATTACAATTTCATTCCTAACAATCTTAGAAAAACCTAAGCATACAAGATGTAAATTAGATTAGACATGTTCGTATCTAAGTGTAGACATCTCCTATTAGATGTTGTAAATATTGTCGGCATAGTTGTTAGAATCGCAATCCAAATCGTGGGATTGTATGATCCCATGATTCTAAAATGCCCAAGCGATCCAAATTGGTTAAGAATCGGAAAATTGCATAGAATTGTTCATAATTACTCAGAATCAAAGCAAAATCGATCAAGATTAGTTAGAATCCCTCAGACTCGATGTAGGATTGTCAGGATCGGTCGATTCTGCAAACAACTTCTGTTTTTGCTCATTTTGTATATTTATTTTGCACTTATTATGCAAGCAAAATATAATGATACTGTATTTAAAGCATATATATAGATATAAATGATTAATTTTTATCCATATATAATTATTTTTTTTGAAGTTAATATATATATATATATATATATATATATATATATATATATATATATATATATATATATATATATATATATATATATATATATATATATATATATAATATGTGTGTGTGTATTATTATCCTTTTATAAATTAAAAGAAAAAATAACTTAAATACTAATGTATTATTGTTAATGAATGTGTATTACCTATTATTATCTTATAATTTAACAATTGTACAAAATTAGCAATTTCATGTTCACTTTTAGGATTCTCCATCTCACAACCTTAAATAATCTTAACATGAATCATTTATTAATTATAGCCATGAAGTTTGAGTCATTTATAAATTATAGCCGCAAAGTTCAATATTTTCGAGTTAAAGCCACTATAAAGTGTAACAATTATAACATGTCACTGAATTTTGGTCACTATTGATGTGCTAAACTCAATTTATAACCTTTGACCTTCATTCTCAACTATACTCCTTTAACCCAAGTTAACCCATCCTCCAACTATTTATACCATGCTATATTAGTTTGGGAGATCTTCAACTAGGATATTCTTCTAAAAGCAATAGACATGCCAATATAAATTCTGATGAATGATTTCACAAGCCCTACAAATCCAAGCCAAAATAATATTTGGGATATTAGTTATCGATCTAGTTTTTTTAGAAAGCCGCAGCTCGTATTTAGGAGTACTATTATTAAGAAAGGAAAAGTTTTTGAATATCCTAATAATAGTGCAAGTACAAATGGTTAAGAGTGAATTTTAAACTGTTGAGCTGAATATTTACACTTTCTATCATCCTTGTGCAGTTTTGGACCTTACAACAGTTTGTGCTTTTAGAGTATCATTGGATAACTGCTTCAATTTCCTGTCTATTTATATCATTTGTTAGATTTATGTGATTCTGATTGCTTGCTGCTTTGATATAAGATGGTTAATAGAAACAGCAGTGGAGAAACAGTGTCAGAAAGGGAGTTTTTTATATATTATTTTCTCTGTTTATGAGAGTAGAACTATAGAACTTATTATTTTGTAGATATATATTCAATTCTGTCTAACTACCACACACTTGCAAGTTTTTGGTACGCTCTCTGATCCACATCCTAGCAATTTTGTATAAAAACTATCCATACTCACCTTTGAGCGAAGCATAAGAGAAGTGCTAAATTTGTCATTGCTCATTAAACTTGACTCAGTTTTGTTGAATGTACTTGTGGTAAATATTAACCACATTACCACAAAGGGATTTTCTGTAAATGGTGCAAGAATCTGGAGCGACTAAGTGGGTCAAATTTTGTTAATGTAAGGAATTTTAAGGTGAAATTTATGATGTTCTTGTGAGCTTTTTCTATTGATATTTAACATAATTTTGTAGAAAATTTATATATTTCTGTTTTGGGCATAATTAGGATGTAATCCTCATACAAACTATGTTTGATTATACATTGCATTTGCTTATTTGTTAATCAATACTTCCTTTGTCCATGTGACTTTGCTACTCTAAAGCTAAAATGCTCACAAACTAAGGCTCAATATTGCAAATTTAAAGGGACTGAGGTAGTACAATGTTACCCTCTTTAGGGATTACACTGGCATTGGGAATTCTGAACCAGTGGAATTTCTTCATGCTAAATCCTGTTTGAATTAGAAAATGAAACTGGGGCTTATGCAAGTGAAGGTGAAAGCACTATTGTTTATAATCTTATGTGCTAAATTGTTTAACAAAGATAATATAGGGTCTGCAAGGAGGAATTTTAGCTACAAATACTTTCTCATTGCAAGGAAAAGAATTCTTTTCAATCTATAACTACTACTAAAACAAAACACCATCGACATCATCTACTATCATAACTGTATATATGTCATATTTTCATGAAAGATTTTCGCTCCAAAGTCTAATGATGATGTCATCACCATTATTATCATATTTAGTATTTTTCGAATTTACTATAATCCATTATTACACTATCATTTATATTTATTGATATTTGACTTTTTAGATAATATTTAATTTAAGACATTAAAAATAAACTACAAATACTTCACATCTATAAATTGAATTTATTTTCATCAAATAATATTTTTGCCTTTTGGTTATTTATATTATTAGTAATATTCTTTTTTGTCTACATTTAGTTATGACTATCTTTGTGTAAGTCACATAGATTTTTTTGTGGGAAAAATGTATCTTTTTTGGTTAAACTTTTATAAAATGTATTTAGATGTCATGTGTTGTGTGTACATCTAGTCTCACATTGGAAAAATAAGAAAGTGTTGACAAACATATAAGTGATCTAATTTTAAATTAATGTGAGGCTTATTGGGAAGGTGCCCAAAAATAAATTCGTGCGGGTTCGATCCAAAGCGCACAATATCATACTAATGCGGATCATTTACAATTGGTGGGCCAACAATTATCAAGAGCCTTAGATTCAACTGGGATACCATGGAGCACTACCGTGAGTAGCATGCTAGATTGCTAAAACAGATTTGTGTGTGGATCCTTAGTGTGACCTCGTGATGAGAGAATGTGGTCTTGGTGACTTGTTACGAGAGTCTTCTTGACATGGTGGTCAAAGAATCAGGTTCCGTGGTGATGCAGTATTGCAAGGAGACAAATTATATCATTGGAAAAGAGGACACGAGTTATGTGGTCCTTGGCTTGAGGAAGGGATTGTTAATTGTACATCACAAGTCCCACATCGGAAAATTAAAAGCGTTAGACAAATGTATAAGTGATCCAACACAAAAGTAGTATGATGCCTTTTGGAAAGGTGCTCAAAAACAAATCCATGCGCACTCGGTCCAAATCAGACAATATCATACTAATGTGGATCATTCACAATTGGTTGGCCAAGCATTTCATTTTTTTTTAGGCTTCTTGGTTCTTTCTTGATGGTTCTTTGAGATCTACACAATTAATTGTGTTAGGTGTGCTATTTATAACTCGTCACAGTAATTAATCACGTATTATGTTTTTAGGTTGTAGTCTTTAATTGTTTTACTCAAATTCCACTTCCCTCAACGTCTTGGCCCTTGCATTAATTTTTTTGAGCGTGAATTTATTTAAGGTGGTTATAGGAACTTATTTGCCTTAGTTTTTCTTGGAATTCCTTTTATAGTAATAAGAGGACAAAACAAAGCTTTAATGGTTATTTGATTGAACTTATGTATTTCACTTAATTTTGTAAGGATTGTATAATTGTTGTAATAGTTTCTCTACCCCCTTCTCAATTCCTTACTCAGATTTGTATGGATAGTTTTTTAAATACTTCAAAAGCATAAAATGTTTACATGAATAGCCGAGTTCAGAGTGCTTTCACCATATTTCAATGAACTCTAAACATTGCTCTTTGATTTCCCTTGTTCCAATGGATCGTAAACTTTGACGTTCCTTATCCAAGTGGAGCCAAAGGTTCATATTTCTTTGGTTATATATTATGATTCAATGAACTCTGAACATTGCTCTTTGATGTCCTTTGTTTCGATGAACCCTGAACTCTGGCGTCCCTTATTTTGGTGGGTCAAAGATTCATAGTTCTTTGGTTATATATTATAAATGACTATATTAAAAATGACTTATTAAATCATGTCCACTTCTTTTTTATGTGAAGTCGCATATGATGTTTGATACTAAGAGTCCATCAGCAATAACCTCTTTGTTGTGATAAGAAGTAACAAGGGTAAGGTTACGTGCATTCAACCCCCCAAATCTCCTGTGGTGGGAGCTATTCAATGGTATTGGGGAAATGGAAAAAAAATGAATAGCCGAGTTCTATACTCTAGCTCAGATTAGTGTCTAACTGGGTCATCACGGTCCTGGTAACGTAGACCGTAATAATTGTATCTCTGTTTTTCTTGGCCTAAGAATTTTATTCTCCAATATGTTTGATGATGCAAATAGATATAACTAGCGCGTGTCACTGGTTCACTGCAGTATATACTAGGATATATTATGCCTGAGACATTGAGACTGAAATGTGTAACTGACGTATTCTTTTCTGTGCTGTGCCGCAGCTCCTAGCATGGGTTCTGATAGTAGTTATGGAGTTTGGAGGATTGATGATTCAGATAATAGTTTTTCAACTCAACCTTTTAAAATTAGATATGCAAGACAAGATGTTCCTTTGTCCGTTATGGTAGCTTTTAACCTCTCACTTTCAAATCGTGAGGTATATTAATTCTTCCTTGTGCCAGTTGTGATTATTATTATCATTATTTCTATAAAATAGTTTTGGTTTGGGTTGAATTAGCTAATACATAAGTGGTCTGATTTAGAGCTTATCTTCTCTTAAAATGATGCGACAAGAACTGGGGATGTGAACCTCTATTTATGATATGGCTATATGAGAGGTGAACTCTATATAGCCTTAGTAAGCTACATACTGGGAAGGAAAAAAAATAGTTTTCTATTTTGTGTGAATAATGTGCTGCAATTTTTGGGATCCATTTCATACTTGTATCAGTGATATCAATGAGTGTCTCAAGATGCAGCAGTATGGCTTGAGGGGTCATGATTGAGCTTGTGCAAACACTATGGTCTTAATGTTTTTATGACTATCTTGTCTGTTTTGTTACTTCTGCTGTTTATATTCCATACTCTCTGGAATGATGATTACATACTCTCTTTCTTTGTGCAGGTACCCGCTAAGTCTGGTGTTGTTATCAAATTTGAACTTCTTTACTCTTCTTTACTGGAGAAAGGGTGAGTTGACATAATTCTACTTTTACATTTCTATGTACCTTTCATTTTCTCATTTAGCTAAACATGTTAATTTTCGTCCTAAGAGTTCTAAATTCTATATATTTTGAGCAGCTCAGAGCTGCATGCTTCCTTGAATACTTCTGCTGCGGCTATTCATGAGTTCAGAGTTCCTCCTAAAGCACTTTTGGGACTGCATTCATATTGTCCTGTCCTTTTTGATGCTTTCCATTCTGTGCTTTTAGATGTTACTATACATGTTAGCCTCTTGAAAACAGTTGCACAGAGTCTCCAAAAGAAGGTACCCAGGTTTGTTTCTCTTTCCATTGCTGCTGTCTTCTTCTGATATATCTTATTCATCGACATTAATGTAACTTGTAATTTTGCAGCAACTCTTTCAAGGGTGAGAATATTGAGGGGAAGATTCCTGAAAAATCGGCTAAAGTATGTGCTCTTGTCTTTGTTATATTAGCATATGAGACTGTACTGTTAGCAACTTTGTTCAGGAGTTGTAGCATGTTTTCTCATATTTCATCAAGCACATTCTTTGGTTTCCCGTCCTCTGGGATATATTTTTGGTTATTTAATATTTGTATGTGGGTTACTGACTATAATTTTCTGTTGCTACTAATTTCTGTGCAATGGTGGATTTAAGAATTTCATAGAGTATGATTTTGAAAAGGACTAAAACATGTACGCACTAGGATTTAGCACATAAATAGATTAACTATTTGGAGGTGGGCTCTACGATCTCTTTGCATGTCTGATGTAAATAAAATGTTGCATGAATAGATGCAAATGTTTCTGTTTGCATGAGATCCCACAATGAAATGGTAACAAATTAACTGCTTTATAAGCTATAGCTCTATAGGTGACGTTACTCCTCTCGTACCTATCAATTTTGGGGAGGAGCCTCCCATAGTTTGTTAGTGGTCTTGTACAAGTGCTTCTCTTCTCATGGAGGTTGCTTAAGTCCATATTCAGTTCTCTCTCTTAGTAATTAAGACTTAGAAGAGAAAGAACTAGTTTAGTGTGAGAACCAACTCTATACGCAATCTGTTTCTTCCCTGTTCAAGTACAATGAAGATTATAAGCTGTATTAATTACTATATCTATTAGTTATTGTAAGAGAATTCAGTTATTTCTAAAGGTTTATGTGATTGTGCCTCTTATATTTTGTGTTATGTTAATCTGTCAGCCATCTTTTGTGGTATTGATTGATTTTGGTACAAACAAATTTTGAGAAGTGCTTGGTTAGGCCATTATATTATTCTTTTATCTGTTTTGATAGCTGTTGATGGGATGCACAAGCTACTGGCATCTGTCATCCGTTATTTGTGTCTGCATTAATTTTTATTATTGTAGTATAGTGATCGATTGATAGGCCATTATATTATTTATTATAATATGTGCTTACTTTTCTGTCTGGCTGATGTTGAACCATCAGTTTGATAATTTTTATGGAAGATTCCTCATCGATTATTATTGAGCCCTATGAGAAAGCGTATTTATTAGAGAAAAGTTTGATGTTAAAGGGATTTTTTTACTTGTGATTCAATCTTTTGGGATTGGGGCCCTGACATTGTTGTTGTGATTCTTTGATTTGTGAGATAGTATTTTCTTTCTACATCTTATCAGTTTGTATATGTAGAGCATGTACTTATTATATTTTGTGTGCATGGGGTGCATAATAGAAAATCCATTTGAGTTATTCGGGCATGCTTGGAATGGGGTAAGAAATTGGAATTGTTGTAAAAGAAAGTTAATGGTCTTAATGTGAGAGAGGATGAAGGGGATATTTGTCCCGTTTGAGGGGGATCATCTTCTCTTCCCTCGCATTAAACCATATTTTCCCCTTTGCTAAAAATCAGTCCCTTGTTTCCACCTTTCAATACCTATATATTCTTAGTTTGATTTTATTTAGCCCTTTAATATCGATCCGTATTCCAATGTCCTCAGTGGTTAACTTCGTTTCCCTTGGTATAGATTTTTGGCTATTGTCAGAGGTAGTTTATACCAGTTATGAATTTCATCCTGTAATTCTTCTCATAATTTGGTTACATTTTCTAGACTGGCTATACTCAGGTCAAATGTTGTATTATAAAAATTTCCTTACATCTGCTTACTCGTTACTAAACATATGCTGATATTAATTTTAACCTTTCCATTGGTCAGGAACTGGGTAAAGTGGTAAAAGAGGTGCTGCTTGTCAAATCATTGTTAACTGCACGGGACATTCTTCTGGAAGAGGCACAAAAACTCGGGAAAGCAATTGATCAAACGATTGACTTCACAGATTTTATTTCCCAACTGGATGATACAAAGTTATTTGGTTCTTTATCACAAGCAGATGGATCATCTTCAACTGATACAGATATTAAAAATCCAGAACTAGCTGACTCTCAGAAGAGTTTGGAGGTTAGTTCTCTTACTATGTGACTTCGACGCTGTGATTTCAATAATTTAGGAAATTGATTCATTTTAAAAAAAGATAATTCAAAAAAATATTTAGAAAATTGATAGTATTGTCTAGAATGATTCATGTTTTCCCTTTGTGGTGGCGGTATTTAAAAAATTGGCTTGCTCTATCTCTGTACTTGTGTCTGCTTGTTGGAGATTAGGATTCAGACACTTTCCTCTCTTAATCCCTTTCCTAGGATTTTGCATGGGTAGTCTTTGTTATGGAACTGCAACAAACCAAATAATCATTTGCAATGGATTTGTTTATTTTTTTAACAGAGAGCAAGCCTTTTTCTTGATTTTCGAAGTAATGGGGCTCTCCAGTCCCTATCTAGGGACAGTCTACTCCATTTTGCTCATACGATTGGGAATCAAATTCACTACTTGTGGAATACTTTTCTGAATTTTCACAGGTTAGTTTATTTTTAGCAATAAAGTCTGGATTCAATCTCATGTTTTGTTTTTGCTTTTTATTTATTTGCTACCATATCTGGGCTCTCTTGGCAATATGGTCAATTTTAATGATGTTTTTGCTAGAGCAGTTTTGCTCTTCATAAGATTTTTCTCAGGCTTTGAGCCTGTGATGGATTTTGGATTCGATGGAGGGTTATCCATTCAGTCATAGTATCTTTGAATTGGATTTCTTTCACTTTAGTGTTAGATCTATATCCTATTAGTTCATTGTGACATTAGAAGACAACGATTGTATTTATTCGCAGCATCAGTTATTCAAATTCAGATGTGTTACATACAGGTCTGATGAATTTATGGTAAATACAACCATTCTGGTCTCAGCATTGTTGACTTAATTTCTAACTTGTCCATGCCAGACACCTAGTCTGTGTATGACAAGGATTCCTAATTATTTGAGAGGGGAGGGGATCTCTTAGAATATTGAACCTTCAGGCTCCTACATATCAAATGGGGTATGTCACCGGTGATTGGTGAAGGCACAAGATTGTATTTTTTCTGACTTTTGTATCATGCCATGGTGTATTGTGAATTGTTAGTGTTAGCAATTCAAGAATTATTATGACACTAAACAAAGTAATGAAGAAAAGATTGCAGACAAATGAATCAAATAGAGAAATAAAGACCAAATTTGGAAGGCGGGAAAAATCCCAAGATCAATGTGATCTTGGACTATAAAACCCACCTATAACAATTGATCGTTAATCTTATTAATGGTAAGAGTTCTTGATTACAAATGAATTCAACCCTTTCTTGGAGTGCACCCCATAGAATGAATTTATGAATAATTTGGAAGATCTCAAGACCTCTCACTAGAAACCCTAAGATTTATGTGTCTCTCTCTCTCTTACTAGATTGCTCCCCAATGTTATGTTGCCATGATTAATGATGTATATTGTGTATTTATTTGATAGAAATACAAAGCAATACTGCAATAGGACTTTAATAGTCCTGCCCATAAACAGGCTCAGTGAGAATGTCACGAACTGGGACAGAGCTTTTGCTCGACTCACTCGAGCGAGCATCAACTGTCACTTCTGACTTCTTCATGTGCTGAATTCTGTTTTGGCACAAACATACTCCTATCTTTTTTCACCAACCATATCACAATTATACATCATTAAACACCACAAGACACCTCTAGATTGAGCTTATTGAGTCACCACATCAACAGTAGGTTATGGGTGGGGCATGTGGCTAATGCACGTTATTTATGTCTCCAACAACTTTTGCTAACTTGATCTATAACAGTGCAGTTAAGTAGAACACATTGTCTTTCATATTAGGCAATATATCATTTGACTTCTACTTGCTTTAACTTTTTGAGTAACCCCTTAAGATTTTCACCATAAATTAATATTTTTGGAATACATTTTTGAAATGGCTGACTTTTACAATTAACTTGTTAGGTGCGACATCTGCATACGTTCTGTACTTGCACAAACACTGATTTTTATTTGATTGCAGGGCTAATAAAACTAAGCTAACAGAATATCTTAGGGAATCGTGGGCCAGTGATCGGAGAACTGAATGGTCAATATGGATGGTGCATTCTAAGGTTGAGATGCCACACCATTTTATTAGTAGCAGAGGTGATGAAGTTTCACTTCATAGTGGACTACGTGGGAAAGTAGCAGTCTTACGGAAATTGCCTGATGATGTAATTGGATCAAAATACAGTATATTTTGTTATCTAAAAATGTATTTCATTGTTGAAGTCTGATATGAATATTAAACAGTGTTTCTATCCTTCTTCTAGCCTGCTCAAACTGCTGCTACACGAGCCGAGCTTCATCGACGCAGTATTGCGCAAATGAAAGTGAGTTGTTTCTGTTGAACAATACTTCAATTTCTTTTGTTTTTGTGCAAATTATTTACATTTTTACCTACATTGCAGATCAACAGCCGCTCAGTTCAAGACTTGCAAATATTTGGAGATCCTTCAAGTGTGCCTGTGGTAATTGTAGAACGTGTTATCAACGCACCAAGACGTTCTTCTAGTGGCAATTCATACTTTGGTCATGTAGATCAGAGGGCACCATCTACGTTGCTTTCTGAACTTAAAACTGTGAGCAAAATAGCTGGTGCCGATAATCTAGCGAATGGTCGTGTGCTGAAAATTGTTGTCTTTGTGCATGGATTTCAGGTATATCTTTTGAAATCAGTGAACTATTGGTAATGGTATGTGGAATTTTTCTTTGATCATGTTTGTGAGAAAAAAGAGGGTTTTGGGGTGGGGTGGTGGTTCATAGTCTCTATTCTAGCTAGGGTCTGCATTTTCTGTCTGTAGTAGAAGCAAAGCCAGAATTTGTGTGATTTTCCACTTCCTTCTTAAGGTGTGTTTGTGAGCCTGGCCCCTGTTAGAATGTGTTAAATCTTTCTGCTCATTGCTAATCTATCACTAGATTCTAATCTATCACTAGATAATTCAATGGAATGAATTCTCGAGTTGCTTTGCTGAAGTCGTAAATTCAAATTTCTGATGGAAGCTTTGTTTTGCAATGATGGTTCTAGATCAAATCCTCCATCCTTTTTAGAGGCTAGTGCGTATTGTGTTTCTGAAGTCTGGTGTTGAGTTTTGTAGATGAACCCATACATGACAGCTATAAGGCGTAAAGTTTGGTTCTTTACAGTAATTACCTTCAGGGCTTTAGATTCCACGCCTCTATGGCATTTCTCACCATTCATCTAAGTATATTTTGCAGGAACAAATTTTTTCAGCATGTTAGTAATTAGTTCCAGTGCTTCCAAACTTGCCTAGTTCTCTGTAAATTGTGAATTGAGACAGTCAAATTGTGGTCCATTCTGGTTTATTTTAGCCCATTTTGGTTAATATACGAATTCCAAAAGCAAGATAAATAGGAATTAGGTAACACTAATTGCTTCAATGCATAAGCTATTCCTACTGTCTTGTTTCTATACAACGGGCATACCTTTTGGAAAATAAATTAGTTCCTCATAGAAGGAAAGAATTTTGAGATAACTAAGGGCATGTCTTCATTGGCTTCAAAGAAAAAAATTAGGGGGACCTCTGCATGATATTATTCCATTTGTGGTTTTGTCACTAATGGTTTGTGGAAGTAAGACCTGTTACTAGCCATTTAGTAGAACTAGGAACCCAAGCTGTGGTAAACTCTTCTCTTTCATTACCGTCATGTAGGAATTTGATCGTCTCTGTTAGCCACGTTACTAAGCTTTGAGAAAAGATTTGCTATGTCTAATTTGTTATACCGATCTAGCTAGTCTTGCAAAAGTCATCTTATCTTGTGCCAGTGGGTCTTGTGTGGGCACATTATAATTGAGTGAAAGACACTGTAAGAACATAAACCCGGTTTAAGTAAATGGGCAGTAAGGTGTTTTTTGCCTGCTTTAAAAGAATAGATAGATCTTGAAAACAAACTCTTTATTGATGAGACACAAATTTGTATTAGATATGGGGATAAAGAAATTTCGGTTCTCATTATCTTTAAACATGCAGGGACATCATTTGGATTTGCGACTTGTTCGTAACCAGTGGCTTATGATAGATCCCAAGATAGAGTTTCTTATGTCTGAAGCAAATGAAGACAAAACATCTGGAGATTTCAGAGAAATGGGAAATAGGCTAGCAAAAGAGGTTGTCTCTTTTGTTAAGAAAAAGATGGACAAACTTTCAAGATCGGGAGGTTTGCGAAGTATCAAGCTTAGTTTTGTGGGGCACTCCATCGGAAATGTTATCATAAGAACGGCACTGGCTGGTATGAGTTTGTAGTTAAGGTTGTCCTGCTATGATGCTTAGTTTTTAAGCTTAACCCTAATTATTTACTTTTAGTATTGCAGATAGTATTATGGAGCCTTATCTCAGATTCTTGCACACCTATATCTCTGTATCTGGTCCGCATTTAGGATATTTGTACAGTTCAAACTCTCTATTTAATTCTGGGCTGTGGCTTTTAAAGAAGCTGAAAAGCACGCAATGTATTCATCAGCTTACTTTGACTGATGACCCATATCTGCAGAATACCTTCTTCTTCAAGCTATGCCAGGTATAACCTATTCATATTTGAACTTAATTGCCCCGCTCTTTCATTGTGTTGAGTTGGTTGTCATAACTTACAAATCACAACCCAGTGCAACGCAAATGACCGGGTTACATTTAAGCTGTTCTGTAATCGTAGATAGCCTGGTGTATAGGAATGTAATTGATTTCATGTGTTGGTTATTCCACTTTTTTACGGTTTAAATTTTGTGTTTCAGCAAAAAACGTTGGAATACTTCAAGAATCTCATTCTACTATCTTCACCACAGGTATATAACGGTTCCCTACCTATGAGTGAAAGATTATGCTAGCTTTTGTTTTAAATGATCATCTTTTCTGGTCAGTTGACTGCATGCTGGATTGCAAATTTAATTTTTGGGGGTTTTATGTGGTCAAAATTGTGTTGGTTCAGTATAGGAATAATATGGATCTTTTTTAATTTCATATTTTCCGAGTAGTAAATTCTCTCTAAAGGCATTAACTTAAGTTTTAAAATTTGGTAAGTTCAATTTTCTGTGTTGTGGTGGCCAGTTTAGCCAAATGCTCTTGCTTGTGGAAAATATCATAACTGCAATTGCATGGTAGTAGACAGTATTATAATATAATTGTGTATTATAATAAAGTTTGAATGCTTTAGCCATTAAAATTTTTCGATTTGTAATCCAATTTAGTACTGCTTTTCCATTAACTAGTTCCCTTTCAGGATGGTTATGTACCCTATCATTCTGCTAGAATTGAACTGTGCCCCGCATCTTCAACCGACTTTTCAAAAAGAGGCAAAGTTTTCCTAGAAATGTTGAACAATTGCTTAGACCAGATACGATCTCCCTCTGTGGAGCATAGAGTTTTCATGCGATGTGATGTTAATTTTAACATGTCTTCTCATGGCAAAAACCTAAACACTTTCATTGGACGCGCTGCTCACATAGAGTTCTTGGAAACAGACATCTTTGCAAAGCTCATAATGTGGTCCTTTCCAGATCTATTTCAGTAATCAAGCTGAAAGGTAGTATTTGCATTAAGATGCTTATATAACCAGTATTTGTTAGCAAGATATGTTTTGTCGAGGATGTAATTCGAAGTTGCTATTGTTGGACATGGGTTGGGAGCAAGGAATGATTCCTTGAGAAACAAGAGCATAAATCCCAGGAAATGTATACTTATCTAGGTAAGCTGGATTCTGTATTTGTACTTCATCGCGATTTTATCAGCTTTTTGTTTAGGATCATAGCAGTAGATCCCTTGGGATTTAGGTACTTAGAAAATCTCATTTGTACAGTTGAGAAATTTACATATGTAGTTTATTTGTTTCACAAGTTGTTCATTCCCATATTGTATTTTGTTACTGCCTGTTGCCTTTGCATCTAATGTAAGCAACCAGTTTTGCGTTCTATTTCCTCATTTGGCAATCTGGGTTTATTCAGTTCATTCACTTAGTGTTGTATTTTTTTGATTATTTATTCAGCTGGTTTTGAATGAGACGGCTTCATAATGAAACCGTCAATTTGAGTCGGCCGAATTTACGCGTATAACAATCTAGGCATTTTTTTCATTTACTGCGCATTTTTCAATTTTGATCTTAAAGGTATTATTTTTGACCTTAAAGGTATCAATTTTAAAAATTGATACCTATAAGGTCAAAATTGATGAACGTCCAGAAAATTGAAATGTTGTTATACGGGTCGGCCCACACTTCGTCTTAACTTGCGACGGTCTTGTCCAAGTTTTTGTGTTTTTTATTTTACACGGCTTGTTCAGTTGTTATGGTCCAATTATTTACTTTTTTTATTATGATCCAATTACAATTTTAATGTCGTTTGTTTAGTGGTAGGTGACTCCCCAGTCGAGCTGTATGTCACTCACCTTTCTTCTTTGCATAGCATATCTATCTGTGGAGTATCTTAGTGCGTGCATTCTTCTTTGCCCTCTCCTTAAAGGGGATCTATTTTTCTTTTTGGACCCTTTGTAGGGATACTGAATTGATGACTATGAATATGACTTGAATGTCTACCTCTAATAACATTTTCTGTACCGAAAATACTTGAATTATTTCAACGTTCACCCTTTTAACTATTGACTTTCGTCTTATACGTTGATTATCTAATGGTACATATATAAAAGTTAATATCATGAAATCCGACATCGAGAAAAGCATCTCTCTTGATTATGTTTTTCTCACTTGAGTATGTTTTATATATATATATATATATATATATATATATATATATATATATATATATATATATATATATATATATATATATATAATATAATATAATATAATAATCAATAATTTATCGAGATCAAATTTTGTGAAGAGTAGCGTTCGTTAGAATAGTGATAATAATACTACACTACAAAAGATAATCTTTGTTGTATGTAAACCCGTCTCTGTTGTAATATTTCTCATGTGATATTTGTGAAAAAAATGTTTGGTTTGAAAGAAAAGACAAAAAGTATTTCTCGAACAATAAATCCATTTTGGACTTATCGCAGATGGCGTTTATGGGGTGAAATTGATAGGAGTAATCCATTTTGTCATCTTTATACTCAACTAGGGCTGTCTAGTGGTTGCTATATTACCTACAACTAGCATGTCGTTGTTATAAATGGTCCTGTACAATATCAAATGCAATGTCCTTTTTATTGTTATTTGTTCTGCTCTTTTTCCCACAAAAAATCGAACTAACCCTAATCAGTTTGGCTCCTTTATACGCTGTCTACATTTTGCATCACAAAATTTACGACATTTTCTTCTTTAAAAGAACATTGACACTACTGTATTTTTTCTGCTTCACAAAATATTACCACTTCTCCTTATCACAATCGTCGAATCACTGTTTCTAGACTCATCAAGATTTTCTCATATCTATACTAGTTTGCTATCAAGAAACTAACGTAACCAAAAACTTGAACTGACGGTTGAAGCCCTAGGATATTTTTATATACTCTAACACGCTTCCGCACACGAGAGCCCATTGAGCTAGAAGTGTGGATGCAGTACTGACCCTCATCATACTTGGTGTTAAATATTCCACTTTAAAATGAGGGATAATTGAGATTAGAACCCGTGACACCTTGTAATGGTGGCTTCTGATACCATGTCAAGAAACCAACTTAACCAAAAGCTTAAGCTTTTGTTTGAGGCCCTGAAAACTGTTATGTACTCTAACATTTGCAAACATGAAAGGTATGTTTTCGAAATTATTTATTTACATATTACAAGACGTACATGTTGAAAATACATGACCTACTACTTTTGTGTAAGACAGACTTTCAACAAATCATCATATAATGATTCCTTTCTTTATTATGAATCATCTTAACCTCTCACAATAAGTCCTTATATATCTTGTGTTCGTATCACCTTTAAAGAAAGCGGAATAAAAAGACGGGTCATATTATTGTAGGAAAATACATAAGTAGCTTGCCCTAGCTAGCAATATTAGAAAGAGTGAGTTCTGATGAAAACTTTTCTGAGAGCTCTAACACTAAAAGACTTGGCTCTAGTCAAAATAGCATTATTATTAGTATTACTAGAAAATCTGTAATTATCTCTTTCATTTTCTTCCATTTTTATGTTGTCTTCAGGATTCCAAAACTGAGCTTCCTTTCTCTTATTCTTGATAGTTGCAAGCACATCATACTTGTTGCAAATTCCCCACACTGTCACCTTCTGTTGAGGATAATCAACATTTACTGAGTATATTCCTGATAAAATACATTAAATTTCATTTAGTTCATTCCTAAATAAGGAAAAATACCCAATACAACATAAATAAGAATTATTTATTTATTTATTTATTTTGTATCTGAATACGTGTTGTGTTCTAGTAAACATTTATGCTTGCAGATTATAATAAGCATGAAATAATAAAACAATACATTGTCGTTGAATGCCGCAATCCACTCAAGTGATTGGTTGTAAAGGAAAAATATATGTAACTTTATAATCTTGTAATTGTAATAATAAAAAAATTAGATTTTTTTTATCAACTTTTCTATTTTATTAAGGGTTAAGGTGTATGTGGGGGTGTCAAGGAACCAACTTAATCAAAAGTTTAAGCTTATGGACTATGGTAGGCTCCATAGTATGTTATAACTCTAACATGCCCCCTCACATGAGATCCCTTTTGGCTAGAAGTGTGGATGCAGCACATGTCTGCTTTATATCTGACACTGAATATTTCACTTTAAATGAGGGATAGATGAGATTCGAACTCGTGACCTTTTGTGCTGACTTCTAATACAGAGTTAAGAAACCAACTCAACCAACACAAATTCTTGTGAAAGACGGTCACTTTGAGAGATTATCTCTAAATGGGTCGGCCCATTATATATATTTTTTAAAATATTGTAAATAGACATTAAGAATGATATAAGTAGACATTTAAGATATTGAAAGTAGACATTAAGAATACGGTAAGTAAGCATTAAGAATAATGTAAGTAGATATTAAAAATATGGTAATCGTTAATGGACTTGAGATACGTCTCTCAAAGAGACAGTCTTTCAAGAGACTAGCTACTCAACCAAAATTTTAAATCTCTAACAGTGAAAAACAAATCTTTGTGATAAGGGTGAAAGTGAATACCTTCAATTACCCGACCAACCCATAATTGCTATTTTTTTATCAACCTTTGATAGCACGAAAAGGAGATAAAAATTATATCATGAAAAATAGTTACCTCTAAGATTACTCAAGGCCTTCTTAACTTTCCTCTCACAGCCATAAGAATATAGAGGAACCTTCATCTCTACATATTGAGGCTCTACATTCTTGTAAGCAGGAACAATTTGTAAATCCGCCATGGAACAAATTTGAGAGAGATTATTTTGTAAATTTGTAATGGATTAAATGTTTTTGGATAAAGCTTATCCAAATATACATGCAAATTGGTAGCTTTATATAGAGAAGATTAAGAAACTTGTTAGGGTTACTTAATCTAATTAAAATTACAAAGATTAAAAGTATATTTAAACAAAAATAATTAGTTTAAACATGTTATACATAACTTTAATTGGCTTTTCTTCTAATTAAGACATTTCTTTGCATTTCTTAAGATTACACTTTTTCATAAGTTGACAAGAAACTTTAGGCTAAAAGATGTTCGTTTCCGTAGATTCTTTTTTATGATTGATTATTGATATTTCTTGGAGGGATTGTATGAATTCTGAGTCAGATTTGGTTATTTAAATCAAAAGATTTAAAGCTTTAATTAGGGTTTTGCTTCTTTTTCATGCACGTCATGCAAATGAATGATGCTTTTAGCATTGCTACCATGTGCGTAGGTTATTTGCCTTGGGAAGAAAGTTGATACTTATATTTAAATGGAAAGATTGTTGTGAATAATCTAACCTATTTTTCACTATCTGTTAATATTTTCACATTTTGAAATTTTTTTAATAATCTAACTTTTTGCTTTCACTTTATTGCCAATGGATCCTTCAAAAAAATGACCTGCTATATCAAGTTACCTCTCATCTTCTTCCTTCTCTATAAGTCGAAGATTATTTTGGACGAAAAAAATTAACTCGACCTGCAAACTCACCCAAATCAAATAAAAAATAAGTAGATTTAGGTTGAGATTATTGACCCAATAGATTAAATGGGTAAACTCGACCTGATCTGTTTGTTAAATGGGTTAGATTAAAGTTTAAATTAAACCTAAAATAAATCAATATAGTCCATTTAATTATATGTGTAAATTTTGAGTCAAATAAATCAATATATCATAAACTTAATTTATTTATTATTTTTCTTTTTTTCATAGTTATACAAATAAACAACTTCTATAAGTTTAAAATAAGACATAAAAAATGAAATGCAATCAATATTAAAACCTCTAAATGAAAATATAACTCTAAATGGATTAAGTGGCTTGTAATTAGATTGACCTAATCATTTAATCGGGTCAGGGTTGTGATTTCCAATTAACTAAACGGGTTATATCTAGGTTAAGGGAATTTTGAACCAATCTCATATATATATATATATATATATATATATATATATATATATATATATATATATATATATATATATATATATATATATATGAGACTCAAACACAAATACGAACAAAAACCCGACCTGATTGGACTTGTTTGACGGGCCTAATTAACTCCCATATTTTCACTCCTTTTCGCCTAGCTCATGGACAAACTGAAAAAAAAAAAAGTAGTTAAATTGAACTTTTTAAAAAAATATTGTTAGCTTTCTATTATGGTTGAAAAAGATGCATAAAATTGAATATTTTGTGAAAATAATTAAAGCAAAATTGTTGTGCTGACATAATCTTCCTATATTTTTGTAACATACTTTCACCCTTCTTCTTTTTCATTTAACATTATTTTTAATTTTGGATTGTCTTTCTTTATTTACATTATTTCTATTTTTAAACAATAACTTATAAGTTTCTTTTAATTTCATCAATACAATTTAACTCTTTTTTAATTTTATTCACATAATTCATTCTCTTTTTATTCGTCACTAATTAAATATCCACATTTTTCATAAAAAAAAAATAATAAATAATTTTTTCATTGGTACTATTCTAAAGGGAGAAAGGAGTAAAGCTCACGAAAATCATGCATGACGCACATTTGACTAGTAGGAATAACAACTATAAATGCATGATTGATGAGTCTGAATGCTTCAACTTCCAACTGAATACTGATGATATATGCTTAAATACATGCATAAGCAATAACGGCCATACCAATTGACGTTTTCAGTTAAAGAGATAATCAGTTATATATTGGCAAAAGAAATATTACCAGTAAATCTTGTATTTAAGGTTGTATTTATGGTATTATATTGTTAATAGCATTATTCTTGGCTAATTACTTGTAGTTTTTCTTAGCAGATTTTTTATATCCTCTTGCTATAATTTTGACATTTAGTTGTATTTAAACAACAACGATTAATGAGAAAGGCAGAACACAATCACAAATTCTTTCATTGTTTTCACTAGAGATGTTCAAAACTAATCCGACAATCCGATTTTTACCCGATTTTGTAACCAAATTCGACTTGATCCGACTTCAAAATGCGTTTTAAATTTTGTAAAAATCAACGCGGTTTCAAAACCTAATTTTAAACTGAACCGAAATGTGTGACCCGATAAGTGTACCCGAACCCGAATCCAAATGAACACCTCTAGTCTTCACTTTATGGTATCAGAGCCAGTGTGACAAGAAATCACATGTTCAAATATCAGTCACCCCTCATTTAAAGTGAAATATTTAACACCAAGTTTAAAAAGAGACTATGTTACATCAATATTTCTAGCCAAATAAGTTCCTATGAGGACGAGTTAGAGTATATAACACAATCACTAATTCATTCTTTGTTCTCATTTTTTTTTGGCAATTAAAAGTAATATACTAACTCTAAAAGAACCTTTTTTTAAGAAATTAAACTACTTCACCTCGTTTCCTATCATTGTTAACCAAGGTTAAAAGAAATTAAACTTTAGAAAATAGAAATATTGGCAAAAACTTAAAAATCGAAGGTGTGACAATACTTTAAACAATATAGTCACTTCATCAAAGAAAATCTTCAGTGTCCAATAAGTTGCAACAATTTTCATATTAATCTGCCCCATAGAATTCACTATAATTTTATTTTTTACTGTGAACTATACAACTTTTTTAATTTTATATCCATACTTTTAACTTATTTTTTCATCTTATTTACATATTTCTTCCGTTATCCAATAAAAAAAAATTTCGGCCCAAAACCTTATAAAACACCAATATTAATTGTACTTTTTTCAATTCCTACGGAACAGAGGTAGTAAAAAGTAAGTTGATTAATATGTTATCTTACACCTTAATAATTAGAGTTCGAAACCTATGAAGCGCCTTTTGCCTTATTTTAAATGGTGATTGTTATTTTTTTATTTTAATTTATTGACATCACTTTTTTTTTTCTACATCCGCCACTAAATCTGACCCCACAATCTACGTATTGATGATACTGCATCACAATTTCTGGGCTCGTGATCGTGATCTAATCAACTTAGATCATTTGGAAAGCTTATTAGTATTGAAAGAGACAAAGGGGACAATACACAGGCAGCATTTATCAGAATTCAGATAGTGAGTCAGCTAAATTTAGTGCTATTTATAGTCATTCTCTCATGTGATTTGTTCTACCTATATTCTTCATATATACTTTCCCTCTTGGCTCCTTTTTCATGAAAAGACGAATCAAGTGGGCATCTCCATGTTGAGTTTAGGAGTCATTAGAGAATTAATTCAAACAATTATCTCAATCAAAACTTAAAAAACAATTTTCTCAATGTTCACCATATTTGTTGTATAGTAATTGCCTAATTGGTGAATAAATCAATATAAGAGGGTAAAAAAGTAAATATGTATGAATGAGATAAAAAATTAAATTAACTGTGCGGATGAAAATTAAAAAAAGAGTGTTAGTCATCGCCAAAAATAAAAATAAGGAGCGAGTCAAATTTGGTGGGACTTGACTAGGTAGTACAACATCAAAATGTGTCATACTTAATGAAATACTCTCATATGATATCCAATTGATATTGGTAAAAGTGTTATATGGATTTGATTTATACTATTTTAGTATGTACAAACCTGAAATAACAAATACTTTTCAATAATTGTACATGATTGTGCTTGTCAAATAGAAACACTTACTATTTTTTTTACATTTTTAGGTTGTTACACTTTAAAATAGTGTAGATCAAGTCAACACGAACACTTTCTCTTGATATTGATACCTTCTATAACCAATTTACACAATAGAGTGGCAAATCTAGGTTTTATAGTAAAGTGGAGCCAAGATAATCAAAGTCAATTTTAAAAATGAAATCTTTTAGATGATGGATATATTAATTTTTTGAATGATAAAGTTAATGCAGAAAATTTAAGGACCATAAGCATTGAAATAATATTAAATAAATTAGTGTAAAAATATAAAAACCACAATTATTAAAAAAATGTTTAAGTAAAGCTAGCAAAAACATATAGAGACTATTAACAATATTAAAATATTAAAATGAAGTTCGTGAAAAATATAAAAATAAGATAAATGTACAAGGTTAATTATGTTCAAAATTTGTGATAAAATTAAAATGATCCTTTAAGAGAATGATAAACAGAAACATGTTAAAGCATAAGAATAAGTAATAATGATCCTTCGTAAACGTAATTCATGGAATTCTTCACATAGGATGATCATGGCATCAAACTTCCATACACATGATTTGAATTCAGACCTTCCCCTGATTTTTAAATTCCAAATACATGATTATAAGCATGGAAGTTAGAGTTTTAAACCAAATATTCTGTATTGTATTTATGTATTTTACATTATTTTTTTATTTTGTATTGTATTATTTATTTTACATTTAAGCTGCACCTTATTTTTATTTTGTATTGTATTATTTATTTTACATTATTTTTTTTATTGATTTTCGAAATTTTCTTTTAATTTTACCTATAAATTTATTTGCTGATTTTTTTATCTCATCCAGTCGTTATTTGACCTGATCACTTGATAAACCAACAACACATTTGTATTTACAATTTTTTGTAAAATATGCAAAACAAATGAGAAGGAGGACTGTATATATGAACAAATTAAACTGTACTTACTAAGCATTATTATACTTTACGTCTCCACCCATTCGTTTCTTATTCTCATTACTCTTCACATATTGTCTTCAAAACATTTTAAACTTTAATATTTTCAAATACTTATCATAAAAATTCTAAAGTGTATAATAAAATTTTATAAATTAAGACGAATCCCAACAAGATTTCACATTGGGATTATTTTATACTCCCTCAAATTACACTAATTATCCCATTTGATTTTTACACAATATATTCAATGCACGATTTAATACTAAATATATCTAACTGACTGTATAATTAAACATTATAAAAAATTGATATTAATAAAATTTACATTAAGATGAAACAAACAAGATCACACTTGACAATATTTTGACATCTAAATTAAGAATATAATATTAAATGAATAATATTAAAAAATCAAATGACATAATCACTCTGAATCGAAAGGAGAATCATACACATATAATCCAGAAAATTTGTGCCAGGTGGCATTCATATACAACACAATTTGTCGCTCAAATTAATACTATTTTTATTTTCCTATGTCTTTTTTGCGTTGAAACTCTTAAATATCAATTAAATTTAACTATATTGAAACTCTTAGTCTTCATCAATTTAATTCATCTTTCTCTGTATAAACATTCATATGCTAGAAGATAAAACTCTTTGTCCTCTAATTTAATTATATTGAAGATGAAAAGACAAAACTTAAAGCTTTTTGGTTAGTGCCACATACATAGCTTGCTTTATTTATATGATTGAATTTCAAAGTTTTCGTTTAGTGCATCTCACATACTTAAGAAAGAATAGATGATATTTTAAGAGTTGAGTTTATTGATTATTTTAATTAGTATAAAATTGAGATAAAACTAAAGAAAGATATAAGTTTTTGTTTCGTTGCTATGTGAATATGTAATTTTATCTCATAAATTTTATACGTGTAGATTTGGGATGAAATAAGGTTTATAAATTGAGATCAAATTTTGAAGAGTTGAGTGGAGATGAAATGGAAGCAAAGAGAAAGAAAATATTGATGAAGATGATGTTTAATTTGTTTTCATATTGACATGTTATGTAGTTATGCATATCATAATAATCAAATATATGTTGTTATGTTGATGATCAAATTTATTAAGCATATGAATAGCTTTTGTTTTAAGTATTACTTCTTTTCAAGGGTTAGTAAATATTTTTGATTAAAAATATTAATATTAGGTTATTTGATATACTTAACATAAATTGAAAATATTTTGTAATATAATTAGTTGTTATTTTTTTAGTTATGTTAAAACTTTATAGATATAATTATTCAAAAAATACTATTTGTATTAATTTAACAACAATATCTAAATTAATATTGTATATATTTTTTATAAAATAGTTCTATAATTACGTGCATAACAGGGGTAAATACCTAGTTTTATATATCTCTCAAAAACTTCACTATGACATTAAAGAAGAAATGAAGTACATGAGACTCATAGTATTAATTCAACTCAAATGATTGAATACATTATAAAAGTACTTAATTAGTACATAGATACATAATATGATTCTAATCAGCATTATTAAAATGAACACTTTATGACAACACCCCAATAAAGCTCTGTATATCTTCACACCATCATGTGGTAGCAAATCTCTATGAGTATTTTTTGAACTTACAATAATATCTTACAAAAAAACCATTAATTATTATAAGTTCAAATTTTGATAATATATTGCTTGTATTTAATAATTTATGATTCATAATCAAGATCAATTATGTCATAAATTATAATTATGGCCTTATGGGTTATGAAATGCAACATGCATTAGGATTTTCATCACTAAATAACTGTGGAGGTGGGATTCTCTCAATCATATAAATTGGTTGTTGGTAATTGTAGTAATTAAATTGAGGATGATACATCATTCTCTTCATTGATTCTTCTTCATAATTAATGGGATTAATCACATCATTAATAATTTCTTCACCTTGATTTTCTTTTTTAGGTTCTTGTTTGTTTTCATCTCCTTCTGTTGGTTTGTTTTCTTCACCCCCACCTTCTTTTGGTGGTTCTGGATTGTTCTCTTCTTTTGGTTCTTCGGGTTTGGGCTCGTCACCGGGCTTTTCAGCCTCCGTGGGTTTGGGCTCTTCAGCGGGTTTATCGGGTTCGGGTTGTGGGACTATTTTGGCTTGCTTTTTGGTGCGTCTATACACATACTCAACTAGTTTGTTTGCATCCATTGTACCTGTTACTGTCACCTTTCCACTAGTTAGCTCTGTTTCTGCTGTTTGTACTCCTGCAACAAAAAATTAAATGTACAATTATTCAAAAGGTATTCAAAACAATTATTCATTTAACCTTGTAATTGAATTTGATTTGACCAACTTAAAAATGAATTTATAATTATATAAAAAATTTTGTGGACAAAAAATCGATTTTAAACCGACCCAAAACACTTAACCTAAAATCAACCTGATGAACCAAACAACACCTCTATGTTACCGTGTGAAATTTTTGGTGAGTATGGTATGAAAGTGGGGTGTCCGCACCCACCTGCCCATTTTGAAACCCCTGGATCATATTATGATTGAAATTTTTATTGATATAGTATGAAAGTGGGGTACTAGGGTCCTGTTTGTTTTACTTTTTAAAAAAAATTTAAAGTCTCAAAATAAATAATTAAACTAAAACAAAAGTAATATAAATTTATGTCAATTAATATTTAAAATTCTTAAATTTTAGGGGTTTATGCGATCGAATATCTTGCACATGTTCAAAACCACCTCCAAACAGTAATTTTGCTTTCACACAAAAGTGCTAATACAAATATATTTTTATTGTTTGTAGTTGAAGAAATGAAGGCAGGTAGATTCCATGGACCACAAGCCAAAATGGTATGTTTGGTGCATGACTAGCATGTGTTAGATACAGGCCATGTTATTGGGGCCTAACACATACGAAAAATACTGTACTAAAATTAAGCTTCTTTTTCTGTTGTTTACTTTTCTGGGCAAAAGGCTGAAACTTAAAAGAGAATTCCTAAAGAAAAAGGCTGAAATTACAAAGATAAACTGATCAAAAGGAGGGCAATTATAAGCAGTTTTTCAAAATTTCATGGTGGGGTTTTGTTTGCAGATAATGTGCTGAACTTTAGAAAGTGGGCCAATTGTGATACTATTACTTTTGTCAGGAAAAAATTGACATCAAATGTTACACAATTTTGTATAAGAATAAATTTTTTAAAATATAATAATTATAACAAAAATTCTTGCATATTCATAGAAAAAATTCAAAGTCTTTTCACTTTAATAACTTTGTCTCATTTTCTTATTTATTAGGTTCTTTTTTACAGTATTATCCTTACTTTACCCTATTTTATAATGGTGCCCTTCACTTTTTTATTCTTTACTAATTATTTAACAAATTATGTATCACTTTATAATGACCCCCTCCATTTTCTTTGACTTTGTGCCTAAATAAAATGAACAAAATCATTAAAATAGAGAAAGTACTATAAAATTCACTAAACTCATATTACTGTATATATGTCGAATCGCCTCAATTATTTTTTTTCATTATATCACATATAAAAATATTTAATAGTGATATAATTTTAATCAAATGACATGGACTATGAGATCGGTCAGCCCCTAAATTGTCATTTAAATTTTTTTCAATATTTATAGGATTTATAAAAGAGCTAGCTTTAGTGATGTACAGTACAATATTAAACTAAATTATATCATAATTAAATACCTCTCATTTGGAGTATTTTCTTCTTAAGTTGCCCAGCACAGGCCTCACAGTGCATATTTACATTAAGCTCCACAGTAGTTATTCCACTTACCTGAACATCAAAAGCAACAAAATTAAAGTTATTTTCATGATGAAGCAAGATTATTACAGAGCAAACATAAATCAAAATTACAAGCAAAGCTTCCTCCATTCAAAACAATTTATTACTAATTTTAATATATATATATATATATATATATATATATATATATATATATATATATATATATATATATATATATATATATATATATATATATATATATATATATTTGAATGGAGGATGCGCAAAGGAACTAATTCAATCAAATTAAACTAGAACTAATGGTTAAAATCTCAGTATATGTTATATTCTCTACTCTTTTAACATACACACAAGAATTTTTTGGGCTAAATGTTGTCTTGATGAAGCACATGTCTTTCTCATACCATTGGTGCTAACAATTAAGGAGAGATCGATGAGATTCGAACTCAAACCCAAAGGTTGATAATTAAGGAGAGATTGATAAGGTTCAAACTCGAATCTCGAGCTCTGATACCATATTAAATAGCCTAACTAATTTAAAGTCTAATCTTATGATATTGGTTAAGACCCACCAATAAAATAAAATGTAAAAGGGTAAAAAAAAAAATTGGTAGGTATCCCATGAAAATTACCTGTGAAGAGACTACTTCTGGTATAGGCTCACCCTCATTAGTAGGTAAAGGTGACAAAACTTTAGCCTTTCTCTTAGTTTTCTTCATAATCTTGTTGCAGATTGCTTGTGGCTCCACCACACCTTTTATTGTTACTTGGTTTTGACTCATGTCTATTACTACCCCTTCAACTCCTGCTTACATAACACAATATTTTTATAAATTAAAGCTTAATTTGTGACAGAATCATTTCAACTCATTTACTTCTGCAACTTCCTCTAGGAACTTTTGAGGAGTATTAAAAAAATTCATTCAAATATTTTTGTACTCCCTTCATTTAGCCTATGTACTGTGTCCCAATTACTTTAATTTGTTTTTCTTCTTAAAACATAATTAATTTGATTAATTAAAATTAAGTATAATCCGACTCGATTAAAACGCATATTAAAATCAGACAATATATCCATTAGTTTTATTTATTTTTATAATTATTTAATTATTACTCTTAATATATATGTTATTTTTACTATATAATTTAAAACATGATTATGTGAGATTTTTTGTTTCGTTTCCATACAAAGATTTTTCATATTAATTTTTTATAAGTTTTAATTAAGAACAATTAGATTTATTATGGGTTAAAATATTATAATGGAACTAATGACTTGAATGAAAGATATTACACACAAAAGTCGAAATTATTCCCCTCCATTTCAGAAAAAAACTTAAAGAAAGAAATATAGACCTCTGATTTTCATGAGGGATCTCTCAATTTTCTTGGCACATCCAACACAATGTAAGTCCACATAAAGAACAAAAGGTGGTGGTGGTTGTGGTGGTTCTTCTTCCTTTTTTTCTTCCTCAGCTGGAGGTTTCTCCTCTGCTGGTGGTGGTGGCGGTGGTGGGTTTTCTTCTGCTGGTTTTTCCTCAGTCTTAGTTTCAGCTGGAGCTGGTACTGCAGCTGGAGCTTGCTCTTCCTGTTAATCACATTCATTAATCAAAAAATTAACACTAACCCATTTCATTAAATCCACCAATAAACAAAACCCACTTCCTAAAACTTGGGAAATAATTAAATAAACCAATCAAATTTAAATCAACTTTAAACAAAAGTATATTTTTATATATATTAATATATACTTACTGGCTTAGTTTCTTCACCCATTGGTTTATATGTCAAGAATTAGTTAGGATCTTGAATCTTGTAATAAGAAAATAGTGAATTGGGAAGTGGAGAAATAGATATAGAAACCCAAATTGAGTAGTTATAGATTTAAAATGTAAAACACATGCAATGCAAGTAGATATATATGCCTAGAGATTTTTTATTTTTTATTTTTTTATGAGTTTAATTCTTTTGGACAATATTTTTGAAACTTAAGAATGTGGAAAAGGGGAAAAGCAATGAAGGAGAGGGGGGTAATTTATAGAAAAGAATGGGAAGGAAATTGGTGAAAGTTTAGGTGTGTGGGATGAGGGTGAGGGTGAGGGTGAGGGTGAGGTGGGGGAAGGTTAAGGCATGAGGTGATGGTGAGAATTTGATGACGAAAAGAAGTGCTAATGTGACTGGTTGCCATGTGGATTTGTCCAACTTATTATTCCATTACTTTCGTTTTCTTCTCGTAATTTCTCGAAACAAGAGCTTTGTAATTATAAAAAATATCGGCTTTTTGGCAAATTGTTGATTGCAAATAGGTGATAGTTGATTATAGTAATTGATTTGAGTAGTTGATAATCCATTGCTATTAGCAGGTTTTTGAAAATATCTTATTTATACATACAACAAGTTGTTTTACCCAGATAACTATCCAATTAAACATTAGCATTTTGATTATTTGATTACTCAACTTTTATTTGTATCAAAATAAGCTAAAATTGTCCAATAAGTTATTTTGTCAAACATCCCATATGTCGTACCGAGAGTTGTTCAAAGGTGTCCCGATCCAAAAATACAAACCGTAAGCGAAAGTTATCCTACCCGAAAATGTGTTTTTTTTAGGCTTATCGAACCGATATTACCTGAATCGAAGTTGCACCCGAACCGGAATATTTACAATCGAAAATGAAAAACTAAACCTCAACTACAACCTATTTTTATAACCAAGATATAATTATTAATCGAGATTACTAGAATCTAATAGTAACCGAATCAAGTCATATCCGTCCCAAATCATGCATGAAATCGAACTCGATTTAACCCGAACCAATTTCTAATCGAATTGATGTAAACCCCAAACTAATTTTTAACATAGAAGAATTATCGACTCATATTTAATCATCATATTAGTTAATTTTAATAAAGGAATAGATATTTCATAGATGAAATTTTATAAATACATTGTTTCATATATTTAGAGCTAATAATCAATGGTCAATGTTTATTAAACTATTTTTAATCAAATTAGATGAAAAATAATAGAATTTTAATTTTAATTTACAGTCTAACAAGTAAAAGTAACAAAATAATAATAATCACTCATTGATTTGCATTGTAACTATTTTCCCTTAAGTAAAGAGAATTTTGATCATCAATTAAAAAATGACTAGCAACTTAATTTGATACTGACTCGATCGGTAGTAACGCGTAGTCGCATTCTACTTGAAAAAATGCCCGAACTTGATTTGTACCCTGTAAAATCGAACCAATTATTAACTAATGACTACCTGAGACCGATTGACGCTCTACTTGAACTTCAATTGATACCAAACTGTTGCAAACCCAATAGCCCGAAAAACTGATCTTCAACTGAACCGTGACTAACCGACTCAAGTCGAGTGTGACCTACCATGGCACGTATCCGAAAATAACTACAATCGAACCAAACAACACCCGTCCAAAATCGACCCAATAACCCGAATGAACATCTCCATCCATACCAAAAACTAAAAAGCACACAACTACACGATTATTAACAAAATGCATGGTTAGGTTAATTAAACTTTATGAATATGATCGAATGTTTGAAAAAATGATAATAAATATTTAATGGTTAAGAATTAAAGAAAAGTAGTTGAAATTTTATCCAAAATAAAAATATTACAAAGTAAAAAGTAAGGTTCAATATTAAAATGTTGGTAATCTCATAAAAAGAGAGGGAGTAGTACTTTTCTATTTAAGGATTAATTGTTGAACATTTAGAGTATATAAACCTAGATTTGTATATACTACATACTTAGTATAGTAGTGGGACTTAAATAAATATATTATAAGTCCAAATTAAATGCCTCAAGGAATTTGATGAATCATTACTTTGATTCATAAGTTTTGTTTGATGAATCATTACTTTGATTCATAAGCTTTACTTGGTAAAACATTACTTTGATTCATAAGTTTTGTTTGGTGAAACATTACTTTGATTCATAAGCTTTACTTGGTGAAACATTACTTTGATTTATAAGCTTTGTTTGGTGAAACACTTTTGTTTCAAAAGAAGGTATTGTTTCATGCATAGCTCTATAAATCTCATCTCCATATCATTTCTTATTTCTCTCTTAAGAATACTCCCATTCTTATTCTTCCTTTCATTAGATAATATTGAGAGAGTAATTAACTCTCGATACCATTAAAGTTCTTAATTCACCACAACACTTGTATTTACTATTGCAATTTCCTTGTGCTAGGATTTTGTTGTAGATTGTATCTCATTGTGAATTTTATTTATCATCCCAAGCACCTTCGTGGGAGAAATATCACAATAGGAACGTGCATGAACGCCTTCTACTCATATCAAGTTTCCGAGTGACTTCTTTGATTGTCGCAACCATATCTTCATCGTTTCCTTGGTGATTCAACAAGAGTTCAAAGCCATATACAAAAGATTACAAATAGTGTAGATTTATCTTGTAACACATATTTGTAATACATCATTATTGTAATATTAATACATCAAATACTTTTGTGAGAGATCATCTCTTAGTAAAACGATCTCAAAACAAGGAATTCATATTCGAATGAAGTGGACTATTTAGGCCATATATGAAATGCATCTCATAATGAAACAACCTCATACAATATATAATTTGTGCTAATAAAAAAACTAAAGAGTATTATAACATAATAAATGACATGAATGGTATTTTTTAAGAAAATAGATGTGTGAATGCTATAAAACACTTAAAATGAAATTTTATAAAAATAATAGGGACTATTTCAAGTCATGTATGAAAATGTAGAAAGTTTTGTGGGACTAGCAAAAAAAATTATAGCAAATCTAGAGGCACAACAACTATCAATTAAAGATTTTGTTATATTGTTCAGCAGACATAGTATTACGGCAAAATGTGACATAAGGTTACGAGACTTACTTAACATAATGTTCAACATGAGTTTATACTGCATTCACGCTTCTAAACCAAACATAAAATAATGAGGATAGAGTGACTATTAACAATATATAAATCTACTAATTTTTAGGATGATTTTTACAAGAAGACGAACTATTCTCTATTGTTTAATCTTCTTGTAATTTGGAATTTGATTGGTAATTAGTTTTACTTGTCATTTTTTTACATTATGTTTGGATAGTGAATGTGGAGAAAAAAGAAAGAAAGAAAAAGGAAAAGGAAGGAAGGGGATACACGGAAGGGAAGGGTCAGATAAGGAGGAATATTACACTTTGTTTGTTTAGAAGGGAAGTGAAGGAAAAAAAAACAGAAAATAAGTATTTTTCCTCCAAATCTCTCCACGTTAAAAGGAAGATTAATTTGTCCATATTTCTTGTGCCTCCCCTTTGTGTTTAAGGGAGTATTTTTTTGTCTTATAGCCTAGGTTGTAAAAGATTTTTAGAGTTAATATATTGCTCTGAATTGGCAAAAAAACAAAATTGTCCATGTTTTCCCTCCAAACGCCTCCCCCAGTCTCTTCTTTGGTCTTATTGTTGGGCAAACAAGAGGTTTTCTGAATAACTCTCTTTTATTTTTCTTCATTTTTCTTTATCCAAACATTGAGGGAGGAGTAAAAAGAATGAGCTTATGTTGATTTTTAAAAGGATATTATTTTTATTGGCTATCAATTATAATATACAAAATAAAGCTTATGCATCTGATAACTTAGCTAGGGTTCATGAGAATGTGGAGATTTGGTGGTTAACATGTGTAACAACTAACAAGGAATTTCAGACAGGCTGGACAAAAGGAATGTGTTATTAAAAAGTTTATGCCATTATTTAAGTAATAATTTTTTTTTAATTATAAATCAAGAAGATACAAAAAGCTAATTCCTTTTTATTTTTTCTGGTTGATGCAATACCTAACCACATAGTGGAGCCAAAACACCATAAAACTTAGACATTGATCATGCATATGAAGTGATTAGTGATCAATCACTTCATATACCGATTATTATGTGGTCCTATAAGGATGAAACATCTAATTAGTGTTCCCTAATTAATTATTTCAATAAATTAATAAATAAAATTATTAATATAAATTCTCAAATGAGACTGTCAACTCTATTGGCTGGCTTAACGTACACTTATAAGATTACTTATAATTTTATGGTAATTATTTACCATTTTAAAGTGACTAATTATTACCTTAACGTGATGATATACAATTTTAATGTCATTATCTTTTATAATCTTAAAGTAATCACTTACAATTATAAACTAATTACTTTTTATAGTCTTAAAGTGATTATTTATAATTTTAATTTAATTGATTACAATTACAAAATAATCAATAAAACAATAGACTGATTGCATGGGCCGTCTCATGGTGACACCAGCTCGCTATATTATTATTGCTTAATGGAAGATGATATTTTCAGCCACAAGATTTTGTCAGAATTATGTTTTGACTCTATTATTTAATTTGATTGGTCAAGATTTATGTTTTTTGATTTAACAGACCATTATAGTTAATTAATAATTTATTAAAAATGTGCATTTTTTATTTACATAAAATTGTAGATAATGTTTCCTGTTAAGAGTGAATTAGATTCATACTCTTTGTTATGGTAAAGTTGTACACATCCGACTTTACAAAATAACACCTTAAGTGAGTAATAAAATGTTGTTTTTGTAATCTTTGAATGATTGATGTTGTTAAACAAAATAAAATTAAGAATATTATGTATATGAAAACTAATTAACCAATAAACTCCATGGATTATATAGCTACTAAATAATCACAAGAACAAGGTGATTATATATAATTAACTCGTGTAATGGTAGAAGGATTATGGCATTTTGCTAGAAATACATTTCATGATTTTTATAATCTTTAATCATGCAATAAGTTGGTATTTTAGTTGAAACAGTTAAGCAACAAATTGTAACAACAATGATCATGCTTTCTATCATGGCCACATTATTAGAGAGGTGCAAAAAATTTCATAAAATTAATGATGTTTTATTCCCTTCACTATTCATGATTAACAACTAATTATTTGTATTCATTGGACCTTTAATTTGAAAATACTACTTCCTCCGTTCTTTTTTGATCTTCCACATTATTATAACGGGTAGTTTCAAAAGTTTTTCCACTTTAGAATACTTTCTATTTTTAGAAAGTTTTTATCCCACTTTTACCACTTAAAACCCCCCCTTTTCTTTTAATGTACCCATTTTCTTTTATTTATAATTATTTTCTCTCTCATACTTTCAATACAATCATTACTTCACACTACTATTTAATTAAAATAATACACACTACAACCTCATACTTCCAATACAATCATTAATTCACACTACTATTTAATTAAAATAATACCCACTACAACCCAAAGATTCTATTTTCCTTAATATGTGTGAAAAACCCAAAGTGAAAGATCAAAAAAGAACGGAGGAAGTATTTAGTTATGGATCTACAAATTATCTACTATGTATTAATGTTAGTTACTATGTATTAATAATGTTAATAAAACAAGAAAATCCCTTCCTAGTTGATATTTTATTTATATAGGATAAGATAAGGGAAGAGAAGGACTATATGAGAATTAAATACAGAACCTTACTTAAAAAGTGACACTTATTTTTCAAATAAGACAAGATTTAATCATCACTGCCTAAAATTTATTTGGCTAAAAAAACATTTTTACAAAGGCTTACATAAAATAATTAGGTTAATTATTAGCAAACAATGCAAATAATGAGTGTTGTTTTCCGGAGTATGTACATTGATGAAATTGATATCATGATAGATACCAAAATATTCATAAATTAATGAAACATCACTGATAGAAGGTTCTTTCAAAGCAATAACGAATTGATGTGGTTACCACCAAATCTAGGACTATATTAATTGTTTCTTTCCTTATGATAAGTTCCAATTGCATCCAATTTGCTTGAATCATTCTCTCAACAAAAACTTAAATCGAAACCAAACATTAATATTAACCTAAAATTTCATATACTACAAAAATTCAAAAATTTATTAGGTGACATCATTTTGTGATGTTGATATGACAAATTTCGGCATAATATCTCATTTTAAGGTTTTGTTCTTCTTAGATTAATTTTATATGGTTGGAGTCGTAGGATTTTATTTCGGATAGGTATCATTCAATTGGTGGATTTCAAATCGATTACTTTTCAAATTGATTGGATTTGGGCCTTAATTTTCGAGTAAGAGTTTATTAAGGAAAAGTGATTAGAGTGTAAATCAGTTGGTAATTTTATCGATTGCCTAAGACTAATGGGAACATAATTATTATTTGTTGCCACTTACTTTTCAAATCGATTTTCTAATAATGTCAGGTTTCGGAAATATTTTGTGTCAGTCTGTCAGATATGACTTAGTTTAGTTACTATCATATTTGGATAATTTCGATTAGAACCTATATGTAGGTTACAATATTAAACCTACAGTTCCGATTCTACTTTCACAATTTCGGTTATCGCAAAATTTGATTCATATGGTTTGGTTATCCACAATAATAACATGGAGTATTTTCCATCAAACAACTTTTACTTTAACTTAAAATGTAACAAATCTTGAAATATAAACTTAATTTTTTATGGATGGCGAATTAAGTCAAAAACTTAATTTTTTATGGGTGGCCAATTAAGTCAAAAAAATGGAGGTATATTGATTAGCTAAAAGAAGAACACGAATCTTAGCAAGTAGAGTACTAAATATAAAAAAGGAAATTAGTTTATTAAAGACGGATGCAAAGAATCATGTGGGTGCATCAGCTTAAGTAGAACTTTGGGATGGAGGAAGCGTGGGGATTCAAAAGGTTTAAATGAATATACGTCTTAAATTATACTCCCTCCTATTCTATCTATTAATTTCATTTATTTTTTTCACTATTTACTTATCATTCTTAATTTGTATTTTATTCGTAGTCTATAAGTTAAAACATAATCATGTAAAATCTTGTTTAATTTGTCTCAATACAAAAATCATTCATATCAATTTTTTATAATTTTTAATTAAGAATAATTAGAGATATTAAATGTTAAAATGTTGCCTCGACAAGTGTGAAAATCTAAATGAGACTAATGAGTTGAATAGAAGGTAATATCTGTTTTCATCTGATCTGTACTATTGTCTACTGTCTACTTTCTACTTCTATATTTCCTTTGTTTCATATTACTTACTACATAATCAGATCAGACACTATTTGTTTACCATACTTAATTTGTCATTAATTTTTAATCTATAAGCTAATTAAAATATAGTGAAGTTTGAATTTTGTTTGATTTATCTCAATGCAAAAATTATTAATATCAAAATTTGATAATTTTTTATTATACATAATCAAATATATTAAAGATTAAATTAACACATTAAATTGCGTAAAAAGTCAAAAATTACAAATATTTTAAAACAGAAGAAGTACATTTAAATCTATAGGTTCTTCACGTGCTGCCTTCTCTACTCTAAGACTTAAAGTACACTTAGTTAGGAGTAGTCTTTTCATCTACCCATATTTATTTTCATTTTGTTATGTTTTTTTAAACTTTTCCTTTAAGCAAAATTGAAGGTGTTTATTTGTGTTATTGAGTCGATTTTAAATTGTTATTTTTTCAAATTGAGTTCGATTACTGTTGTAAATGGGCTATGACAATAGGGAATAAACAAGCACAAAAACAAAGTGCAAAGAAAGCAAGAAAAATAGAGCACCAAACAACAATGGCAAACACACAAGAAATATGAGGTATCTATGGATACCTCCCCTCAAAACAAATATCTTATCATTAATATACTCAAGCCCTAATAAGTTTTTTAGGGCCTATTTATACTAAAAGACTTAACCCTAAAAGCTAATTCAAAGATTAAAGGGATGAAAATCTAGTGCAGCAAAACAGAGACTCAAAGCCGAGTCGGCTGCACCAAAAAAACTTGAAAGCCGAGTCGGCGTTTTGTGCTGGAAAATCGTAGCAACTTCAGACGGTTGCGATTTCTTGCTCGATTATTGGAATTGGACATATAATATACCTTTAGTAAGCTCTTGAAGTCTAGTTTCCAATTCCGCGAACTTTGTATTAATACGATCTTCCTATCAAAAGTTATGATCAAAAGCGTAGGCATGTATCAAATTTCACCTCAAAACTTTTGCATTAGAAACACTCTTCTACCCTTTTGCTCATTTTCTTCGTAGAACATCTTCAACCGAGCTAAATTCCCCTTAGTAAACTCTGTCATCATTAAAACCATAAGAATTATGCTTAAAACAATCAAAATCACTTAAAATCAACACGAATAACCAAAATGAGTAATACAACATAAATCTTCAAAATATGCACGAAATTACTAGCAACGACCATCATTAAGGAGTATAAAATGATATAAATAAGTGCAAATAAATGCACTTATCATTTAGCAAGACGTTAACTTGTATATAAACTTGTTGGACTATTTCTCCTATTGCCATATAATTTTGAAAAGAAATTGCATTAGGTTAGTGTGTAATCAACTAAGCTCGTATATTCATCAATAAGGATCTTTAAACTTGATTTAAAAAATAAAGGGATTTGTAATTGTATAATCGTTTAACTTTAACACTAAATCAACTATTCTAATATATTATGGTATCATTTAGCAGGGGATGACAATGGGTCAGAGTTGGATCATATTATACATGCTTTGAATTTGCTCTGAATAAAAGTTGGTCTGTTTTTCACCTCCGCCTCTGACTCGTGTTTTATGTCTTCCGACTTGTTAGGATAGATTCTCGAACCATTGGTGGAGTCAGATTATGTCATCTTTAATTTGTACAATAATTTCTATAAGGTCAATGATGAGTCTTATGTGTACTTATAACTTAAATATCTCGTCAATCTGACTACACATTCAATAATGTTTGAATAGTCATCGATCAATATTTTATTTATATGTTTGGATAGATTTAGCATAATTACTAATGGACGATCAATCCTTTCGATCATTAGTTAAAATTGTTTATTTGATTAATCTAACTTTCTTTTATGATTAATATTTGTAATACTTGGATCCAACTTCATCAACTATGAGCCTATGATCTACTTTATATTCGATTGATGAGACTTGGTAAAATCTTATAATACAAAAAATCGCATAATATAAGCACATTATATATCTCTATCAATATTTAAAAAAATTACATAAACTAAAATATACACTTAAATATTATGACAAAGTCAACATTGGAATCAAGTTGGAGTTGGAGTAAGGTCGGAGTCGGATTCGAGTTGAAATATCGGATTTTTTTTAAGATTTATCTCCAATCTTATCTCGATCAAGAGTTGGATTATATCATCGGATTCCAAGTCAAGTCGGATTAATGTGGGATTCGGATTTATGTGTCTTGCATATATATACCACATTAAGAATGTGCTTGTGTCCTTTTGATGAGAATACCCAATAACAGACTTGGTCTTCAATAATGAATATACCTAATAGTCCATTAACAATGTGCTTGTGTTGTGATTACCCGATAGCAATTAACAAACATCCCACGTTTTCTATGGGTTGTGACTGAAAATCTATGACTATTGGATATTATTTCTTATAGGATTTCTTGTGACTAATGGTTCGCTCTTTCCTAATAATGAGATGTAAGGTTATTAGGATCGGGATTCTATTTAAGATCGTTGAAGGGACAAGATCGAAATCGGTGGAATTGGGTCGTAGGATCGTGTGATCCTACAAATATGCATTAATGTGCATTGGATTAGTGATTATCAATTATATTTGTTCTCTTTTTAAGTTTTTAAGGTGTAAGTAAAAACTTATTTGACTTCATCTATTAAGTTTTGAAAAAAAATTCTTTGATTAATTATTTTAAACTACAAATCAAGAAAAACATGAATTTTATAAAGGTATTAATATAATTATTTTAAATATATATTTATATGTAAGTGAAATTTGTTTTATATGAAAATATATTACGATTGAAACTACCATGCAGGATCGAATCATCGGTTCGTAGGATCGTGGAATCTTGTTATGATCCTACCACCTAAATTCTTGAGCTAAGTAGGATCGCACAATTTTACTACATTAAGATCCTAACTACGATCCAGATCAATCGCATATTTTAAGATCGTAAGATTGTAGAATCGTAAATCAGAATCAGAATTCTGATAACTATGATGAGATATATAAATTGCATTTTTAGTTGATTGTTTAGAACAAATTGTCAATATTTGAACTAAATTAGGAAAATGTATTTTTTAATTGTTATTAGAGTCTATTAATAATGTTTATTATAGAGAGTTAAGTCTTACCTCAGTAAAGGGGCAAGTATCATATTCTCCGGTAATTTCGAGAGTCAGGTCTTGCCTCGGCAAGGAGGCAAGTATTTCTAATTAATCATTATCTGATCATTATGGCTAAATATGAAATATAGGGTATTCTCCTCAAATTATTATAAATTACTTCACTTTTATACATTACTTTTTCTCTTGCAATTTAAATAAATATATATAGTCATACCAATTACCTTTGTTCATAGAATAAACAATTTCTCTTATAATTTAAATAACACATCCTTATTTTAGAAACTTGCTTACCACATAGGCAACTCTATAAATCTAATCATTACACAAATGTCTTTAATTCAGTCATAATGTTTACTAAAATTACCAAAGTTTTTTTATGGTTGGATCATCATCATTTTGATGGATTCCCTTTACCAAATTGTGGGCACACTTAGGCTATTAATGTTGGTACATAATTAACTTCCTATCAAAATCAAAGGCCACATATATGTCGTTTGGATCGAGAACTCATGAGCGTGCCTAAGATGCCACTAATAATAATATGTATAAATGAACATAGAAAAAATATTAAGATGACGCAGGTTTCAATTAAATCAAAAGTTTAAGATGATGGATGAAATATGGTATGTGTTATATATTATATTATGCCTTTACCCATGATAGTTCTTTTAATTAGAAGTGTGAAATCAATATAAATTCAATTTACATTTGACGCTAAATATCCTATTTGAAATGAAAGGGGTGGATGAGATTCATAGTCACAATATTTTTCATATTTACTAACACTTTGTCAAGAAAACAACTCAACCAAATGCTTCGGAATAAATCCAAAATAAAATCAAATGATATTAAGTATTTTTTTCCAAAAATAATACTAACGCTTAAACCTGAAACAATGCTGTAACACGTCAATATTAGCTAGTACACTTTTTAGTATATTTAGAGATATGTATAACTTGTTAATTGCTGTCAATTAACATTGAAAAAGGCTGTATTTACCTTTACAAATGTTTAAATTGATAGTTGAAGTTATATGATATTAATTAGCTTTAATTTCAATCCCAAATTAAAGATGGTTGTTTTTCACCAATATAGAAAAGTATAGGCCCAACTTACACTTGTTTTCTAGGGTAATTAGGCGTGTAAATGAGTCAGCATGGGACACTTAACAGAAAAACCAACCTTTCCATATTAAAAGGTATTCCTACATAAAGAGATGATCTTAACCAAAAATTGTTTAGACCATGCCTTAGTTAGTTGTACTTTGAATGTCAAATTTTATGACTTCTCACCAACCAAGGAAACATATTGAGCTTTATATTCACCCTTATTTCCTTTTCATTTGTGATCGATCTTTAATTCCTTACCAACCCTTTATGATTCTAGTAATTCATCTTGTAGCACACATTATTGAATGTACTACACCTTTTTTTCTAACTTTTAAGAATTAAACTTAATTAAACTTTATTAATATATTATTTTTTATTTCTTATTCCTCTTATGTAAGAGCTCCTTTTAAAAAACAGCTATTAGAAAACAAAGAATAATATAAAAGTAATAATAAATTGAGAAAATAGAAACATAATATAGTAATACATCACTAGAGACATACAATAGAGTAACTTTGTCCCATCCCTAGTAATCGAAGGAATTAAATGTCCTTTGATCAAATATAACTACAAAGTAGAAAAAGATAAATTATAGAGATAAAATATTTAATTATGTTCAAGGTCATAGTAATATAATAGAAATCAACTTTAATTTGTATACTTATAAGATTAGTTTACTGTTAATTTATACACTTTTATTAACAAAAATATGAATTTAAAATATAAAATGCTTATGTGTTGTAAAGTTGTGAAGGATGTAAGGGGTAAAAATATATGTATAGTGTTTGAACAAAAAAATAAAATCTACTATTAATCATGTTTTCTCCATCTATCGAATTGTTCACCACCCATAAGAAGAATTATTCCCAACATATGAACTTTTATAATTAGTGGTATTTAAAATCTTCAGGATGTTTAGAACCTAATTGAAATAATACTAAATTTCATCAGATTGAGACTCGGTAACTCCTAAAATAGAATTAAAACAAGAAATTTTCAATAAGAGAGCAAAATCTAATTATTAAGTCGCAAAATACTCATGCACTCAAATTTAACAACACACATCAATCAAATAATAAACCTAACTGAATAATCACAATTCCATCGCTTTTCACAAAAGCATAAGCAAAGAACAAATATTTTCAATGCTCAAGAAAAATAAAAAAAAATCAAACAAAAAAAATAAATCAAATTAACTAAACAATTGTAAAGAAGAAATCGAAGAAATAAAGAATAAATTGAGGAAGAAGGGATTTCAATTCCACAATCAATTAACAGATTAAAACTTCCATAAATAAAGACCAAATCAAAATCCTAGAATGATCAATCACCAACGAAAAAATGATAATAGAAGAAAAAATTAGTTGACTATAAAAAAAGTATATTCTCAAGCAGATATATTAATCAGATAAAAATAGGTATCCTCAAGCAGATAAAAAATAAGGCGTAGATCGCAAAGGAAAAAAGTAAAAACTGAAAAGAATGGGATAAGAGAAATGATGAACAAAAAAAAGAGATAAATAGAATGATGAATAGGGAAAACACTATTCATTTTTGTCGAAATAAATAGTGTTACACCCTTACCCATATTTTTTAATAAAGGGATAATCAAGTCATGTGAGGTCACGCTTATAAATATAATATTAATCGGATAAATTTGCACCATAGAACATAAGATGGGTTTTGGATTTATGATGGGAGTTTTATGAAATTGATTATGTGTTTTGAGTGAGAAATAAAATACATATTAATTCCACATAAATATTACATGCACTAATTAATTAATTGTATGTAACATTTGAAGAAGACTTCTTGATCATGTGTTTATGAGATGTCTAACTTTAATAATGTTCTCCATACACAATACATGGTACCATAAAAGTAATAAGAAAGGAGTTTATTATTCCATACTAATAAATATGGTGATTCAGCCGATACATGTGAACTACAAGTATAGAGATGACCATTTACATTCTTTAAATCTCCTTATGCCGTTAATTATTATTTGGTTTTATCTACATGTAAATCATACATCAAGTGTATGAAATTCTGATAATTAATTCATACTCCCTCCTATTCACCTTAAGAGTCTCATTTGACTTTTCATTGATTTTAAGGAGAGTCCAATAGATTGCTATTATTTTCTAACTTCGGACATGGATAAAATGACATAGGATTCAAGCTGGAAAAGCATTACTTGGACATGGGTGGAATAATATTTCACCATGTGAATTGTTGTACCAAACTAGCTTTTGTTTTGATTTTTAAACCTTTTTTTTACCTACCTAGTATCTAAATAACCGATTAGTTTAGTGAAGTAAAAGAATCTAATTATTTCCTTTTATTTTTTTTAATAATACCTGAATTATTATTAAAGAGTCATACGACATTTTTATTAGAGATACAAATTAGCAAGTACATAATAACTTTAACTAAATATGACTTAAAATTAACAAAATTACGATCGTTGTATATGAGATCTGATAATTCTGAATATTTTTTTCTACATCATTGTATGATACAACTTTGTACGAAAGGATCTTTCGATATGTTGTAGTTTTGAGATAGAATTAAATTTGATGTTGTTGATGATAATTGCAATTTTGGTATCTACTGTATTATTACATTAATCACTACCAACAAATTAACTAGAGACCAAAATTTATAACCCCAAACTCTCATGAAAAGTTAAATAACCAAAAGATTGATAATAAATCCAAACCACATAGAAAAGATAGGGAGGGGGCCCACTTGTAATTATTTCCTTTTATGTTACAACATCATGTTCTTTAATTTTTTTACTATCAAGTATCAACATCTAATAATGGGTAATTTTCATTATAAAAGTGACCATACAAATGGAATCATCTTTGCTGATAGACTTGTATCAATACCTAATTACCTACAAATATTGTTTTTGTAAGACAAGTTGAATGAAATTAGAGTAGGTCACTACCGTAATATAATTATAAATTATACTCCCTCTTCGTTTTACTTATCCATTTGGTTATTTAGTACTATTCATCAATTACTCTTATTATGTGATTTGTACTTAATTTATAAGTTACAACATAGTCGTGTGAGATCTTGTTTTATTCGTCTTGTTGTAATTTTTATTAATATCAATTTTTTATAATGTTTACTCAAGCACAATTAGAAATATTTAAGATTGAAAACGTGCATCGGCAAATGTGTCAAAACTAAATGGGAAAAATAAATAGAATAGGAGGGAGTATATAGCAAGTCTTGGATATCATCGTCCCATGTAAATAGCTCATTTCTCTAAATAATTATTTTAAAATTGTAAATAATTATTTTAAGATCAGAAGTAATTACTTTTAGCCTAAAAAACTTTACAAAAATTAAGTAACCACATTAAAATTATATATAATTCTTGATAATAAGTATATATTAAACCAATCCAGTAAAAGTAATCTCACCATTGACTTGACATTTGCGAATATTTGTACAAATTATGTTTACACACATTTTTATATGAAACGGTCTCACCGTAAGATGTATCTCATACTTATGTCAAATAGCCTAATAGTAAAAAATTTTAATTTATAAACTTTTTATTTTAAAACCGTGCCAATGTAAAACGATATCATACAAGCTAATTAAGTTAAGCTACTAGTAACTTTTAGTTTTAATCTCTTATCTATGTATAGGGAGTATCTTATGCCGCCCTAAAATTCCCCTTTTTATCCACAATGCTAGTATTTTTATACTCTGATTTCTGACAGCCATCAATTTGTAGCAAATGGAGTCAAAACCTAGCCAAAGTGGGAAATACAACTTCGAGGAGAATACACAAACCACCTTTTGTTGGATTCAACTTGACCACTTGTACGTTAAGAATTATGTGTTAGCTTGTTCAAGACTTTTTCTCTTATATTTATGATATAATAGAGGATCTGATTATTACTATTTATAAAAATAAATAATTTTTTTTCCTTGTATTTAGAAATTTTCTAATTTATCCTCAAACAAAAAAAATTAAAAAGTTAAAAACAAAAAAGAACTTGTATATTGGTTAATTTCCTATTTTTTGACTGCTATTTTATAAAACTATGTTCAATGTACAATAGTATTTTCAAATTGAGAATCAATGGTTATAGATTTTCTCATTCATGCTTATAATAAAGTTTAATTTTCACCTTTTATAAAAAATATAAGTTTCTCTATCCTCTTACTTGTGGGGAATTTCTAGCTCGATCAGTCCAACTCTGATCAAAAAGAACTTTTAAATTGAGTTTAATTTAAACAAAATTAGAAGTATAGTGAAAAGACCACAACATGATTAAAAAAATTCAATTCAAAAAAAGGGAAAATTTGCAAAGAAACACCTTATAAAATCAGTTTTTTTGTAAACAAACACCTTTTAAAATTTTTTTTGTAAAAAAACACCTTTTAAGAGACTTTTTATTAAAAAAAACACCTTAAATCAGTTTCCAGTGACTTTTGTCAACTTTCAGGCGTTGACTATGCTATATCAGGTGCATAATACGCGAGTGATTGCAAACTCAGGGAAGTATAATGATACACAATACTTCGTGAGTTTCTACTGCTTCTTCCTCAACTTCATTTCCTTCCCTCCACATTTCCCTTCACTTTCTACTCTTCTCTTGTCTGATTGTGGTCGTCCATTCACTGCTTCTCCAGCCTGTCACTTTGTCTGGTTTCTCATTTGTCACCATTGTAGATTGTGATCGAAGATTCATAGCGCTTTTACTTCCTCTCAACTGTAAAAGGTAAGGTTTTTTTCCCCCTTAAAGTTACTGTCTTTTCATTTCTTTAATTGGATTTAGTGGCAATGTTACTCTCGAACCGTATGCTTTTTGGTGTCATTTGCATTGTTAATTGAATTGTTTATTGAATTGTTAATTGATATGCATTAGTATATTGTATTTGTAGAGTTATAAAGTTAGGGTTTGTAATTGGTAATTGCGCAGATGAGGACAAAAAACCCTTTATTTAATCCTTCAACTGGAATCAAAACCATTTTCAACCTAAAAATATGGCATGAGGGACGGTTTATTATTAAGAAGAAAACGAGGTTGTATGATGATGGGTGCCTTGATATCATAGTGGGTTGTTCTGAAATTAATTATTTTGGTATTGTACAATCAGTTAGGAAGGTGATTGAGAGGAAAAATGCTCAGTTTACAGTATATTATAGGTGTAAAGGGCGGAGCTTGATGAATGGTTTAATTGAATTTACACCCAACACACCTTTAGTTGATGTATTGGCAACGAAAGATGAGAATAATTTCATTACTGTATTTGTTGAGTATTATCAGAGTATATTTGTTGTGGGATCTTATGTTGCTGGTGGTGGAGGTGAGGAGGATAATGATCATGATGGATTTAAGGAGGATAATGATGATGATGGATGTCAAGACAATTTTGAATATGAAGATGCTGGAAAGAATATGGATTGGGCTGGGCCTAAGGTATTAGAAGGTTGCCAAAGTACTTTTGTTGGCCCAGAAGTTAAGTTAGACCACAATAAAATGGGATATAAAAGCAAAAATCCTTAGTCCAAAAAAGCATAAAAACTAGCAGCCTTGAAGAGAAAAACAAAGGCTTCTGTTCAACAACTAACCATTGAACAACCAGAACCCCAGGTTGAACCAGAGGATGATTTATTCTATGATGGAGCGGCAAATGAAGATAGACCAGTAGGTGGGGATTTATTTTCAGAGGGTGTCACCAAGAACTTGGACAGTAGGGTTGAGAAGGGCCTGCAACAGCACAAGTTCCCTCAACTGATTGTTGGGGATGAACAGGTTCAAGTCAGAGAAGATGATGATTTGAATGAAGACTCAGAGGAGGAAGGCAGTGGAGCAGATTCAAATGAGGATAAGGTGGATGAGGGACCAGTTTTCAACCCTAAGGTTGACTTTAAAAAAAATGTGGAGTTGAAGAAGGGAATCAGATTTGAAACTATGGAGGATCTTAGGAAGGCAATTAGGCACCATGCTATTATGAACAGGTATGATTACTATTTCTTGCATAACACTAGAAGAAGAGTTAGTGTTTACTGTAAACATAGATGCAAGTGCCCTTTGAAGTATGGTAGGTATATAGAATGCATATGTGATGAGCAGAAGTGTTTATTTAGAATTCATTGTAGAAAATTGAAATTGGAGGAAACTTGGCAGATTAAAAGTATGACCAGTGAACATAGTTGTGGATTTCATAGTGCAAACCCCAAAGTTACATCTGAATTTCTTGCTGAAAGATATTTAGACCATTTTAGGGATGACCCCAATTTGAAGCTCAAATACTTCATGAAGTTGATTCTTAAGGACATTGGGGTAAGTGTGAAGTATTACAAGGCCTATTATGCCAAGGTCATTGCTCTTCACATGATTCATGGTAGTGCATTAGAGCAATACCAAAGGGTTTGGGACTATGCCGCTGCAGTTAGGAAATACCTAGTAAGTTCATCTGCTTTTGTTGTTGTGAGTGATATAGAAAGGCCCCCAACTACATTCCAAAGAATGTACATCTGTTTGCAGCCTTGTAAGGAGGGGTTTATACAAGGTTGTAGGCACATAATTGGTGTTGATGGTTGCCACTTGAAGGGGCAATGGCCAGGAGTTTGTTTGGTAGCAGTTGGTAAAGATGGGAATAATAACCTATTTCCCATAGCATGGGCTGTTGTAGTAGTTGAAAATAAAGAAAGTTGGGCATGGTTTCTTGATCTGTTGAGCAAAGATCTTGGTAGTGTTACTGAACACATCACTTGGGTCCATGAAAATGAGCAGCTCACCTTCATGTCTGATAGGCAAAAGGTACAATAAATTTCCTCTATTTTTCCCCTTTTTTGTTCTATTTTTTAACACAATTTCATGTTTTCTATGCAATACTATAAAACAGGGACTTTTGGATGCATTCTCCAAAGTAGTACCTAATGCAGATGTAAGGTATTGTTGCAGACATATATAGGCCAACTTCAAACTCAATTTTCCAGGAGCCGCTTTTAAATCTTTGTTTTGGCAGGCAGCAAGGGCAGGCTCCAAGGCAATGTTAAAAACTCTACTCTTGATTTGGTATATATTAATCCATAACAATGTATTAATCCTACTTAAATAATGCAGGACAAATTCAAAGACCACATGCAAGCCATTAAAATGTTGTCCGTTGATGCTTTCAAGTATTTGGACAACATCCCTGTTCAAAGGTGGAGTAGGCATGCCTTCAACCCCAAGAGCAAGTCAGCCATGCTGTTGAACAATTGTTGTGAGTCATTTAATTCTGTTTTAAAGGAGTGCAGAAACAAACCAATATTGAGCATGATGGAGTGGATAAGAAGATATGTCATGGCAAGGGCTTTCAACAAAAGGGAGGGAGTTAGGAATTATCAAGGGTCAATCATGCCAGCTGCTTTGAAGGTGCTCAAAACTGCCCAAGAGATGGCCAAGAATTGCTTTGAGACAATTTATGACATTGACTTGTTTGAGGTGGATCATGATGGAGATAGATGGGTGGTTGACTTGAAAAAGCATTCATGTGGTTGTTTCAGGTGGGATTTGACAGAAATCCCTTGTTGTCATGCATTCAAATGCATCATGGCATTCAGGGGCAATCCTGAATTGTATGTGCACAAGGCATACAGTAAGGACATGTATACCTTAGCATATGCACCTATTTTCCAACCAATGCCTGGAATGAAGCAATGGGATTCTATAGACCATCCCAAACCTAACCCCCCTGGTCTTAGAAAGCTCCCTGGCAGACCATCACAAAAAAAAAGAATCAAAGAGAAGGGTGAGGGGGAAGCTGAACATGAACCTCCAGTGCTGAGAAAGAGGAAGCTGAATGCATGCAGTAACTGTGGAGGTCTAGGCCACAATAAGAGCAAGTGCAAGAACCCACCTGCACTCCCTAAACCTCCAGCAAAAAGAGGAAGGCCAATGGCTGATGGTGTTCCAAAACAAGCAATACAAAAGAAAAGGGGAGGTATGAGCCAATGTCAAGAAGAGGTCAACACCAACTCTTCACAACCACTAGAAGCATCTCAAACATCTCACACATGAATGTAATAGCTTTGATGTTAGTTTGTGAAAAATTATTAGTGTTTATTAGTTTGTCGATGACTTTAGTATCTCTGATGTTATTTTGTGAACACATGAATGGATTATTAGTATTTATTAGTAAAGTCAACGCTATGTATGACTTGAGGATGTAGCTAATGAACCTTATGTAGTTTTATGTTATGGATGATATGCATTATGAAATTTGGTTCAATAATTCAACTGTACATTATGAAATGGAGGCAAACACAAAAATAACCAACCAAACTAGTCCATAATCTTAAATAGAGTTCCTAAAAATAAAACAACCAAAAAAACCAAAAATTGAGCCAACCAAACTAGTCCATAATCTTAAATAGAGTTCCTAAAAATAAAACAACCAAAAAAGCCAAAAATTGAGCTTTGCTGCACTTTTTGGCCAGCTTCAACCTCCCAACATGCCCACCGTCAAATCCATCACCAGCAACCTTTGCAGCAGCCTTCGCAACCTCTGATCCGAACTCAGCAACAAGACATGATTTCTCATACTCCGACCTACTCAACCGACTCCTCAGCACATTCACTTCATTCCTTAGTTCCTTCGTCGCCTCCACCAACTCATAAATTGTAACCCTTTGCCACTCTACTTGATCAGCATCAATCCACCTGAAGAACGAGCAACCCCTTCTTCCACTTTCAATGTCATATAATTTACAAGCCATGAACCTATGACCAGGATTTTTGGGGGTCCAAGACCTCATCATCGCAATTTGCATCCCACAGTAGCATCTAGTAGGTTGTGAGTTCCCAATGGCACGAGAAGAACCACTAGAAGAAGACATACTACACCAAACAAAAAAAACAGAGCAACATTGTAAACAGAACATCAAAGCATCAAATTTTCAAAAAAAATGGAGAAAACTTCTACAACAACGCACATTCCTTCAGAATTTCAGATGAAAACCCTAAAAATTGAACTTTAGAAGCACAGAGAGAGAAAGAGAAGAGGTGATGAAAGTTAGGAGTGATTTGAAATGGGAGTTGAGGGTGTAAATGGAGTATTTATTAAAGTTGAAATGGAAGCAGCGTGGATTTACAATCACGCGCACGTATTTGGAGCTCAAATGGCATAGTCAACGCCTGAAAGTTGACAAAAGTCACCGGAAACTGATTTAAGGTGCTTTTTTTAATAAAAAGTCTCTTAAAAGGTGTTTTTTTACAAAAAAAAATTTTAAAATGTGTTTTTTTTACAAAAAACTAATTTTATAAGGTGTTTCTTTGCAAATTATTCTCAAAAAAATTATCCAGTTAAAAAAAATAAGTTTAATTCTAATCTGATATTAAAATTAAACTAAATAAAAAAAAAAATTCGGCTTAGAAATTTTTCAGATCCAATCAGACCGTTTGAATTATCAGATCGGACTGGACCAAACCATTCAACAATAGTCTGATTACAGTTTTTATTTTTTTAATTAATATATGTGTTTATGCAAATATTTCGATCCTACAATCACCAAATATAATAATCTATAATAGTTGATTGTACCAACATCATTCAAACATATATTACTATAAAAATAACTATATCTTGAAATATTTAGGTAATGACCTAATTTTTATAAAAAAAAAACTATGGTTTTCCGATCATAGTAAAGTTTGCGGTTTGGTTTGGTCAGAAAAAATTTGATACCACACCAAAAACCATTATGTTTTTGTAAAAAATCGGACCAAATTATTTAGACCGTAGACCAGACAAAATACAAAAACAACGATTTGGTTTATAGTTTTGACCAAATTTTGTAGACCATAGTATACTTACGGATGTTCATAGGTTAAACCCTACTGAATCTGCCGCAGACCCCCAGCCCCTCTATTTTTGAAGTCTAGGTCTAATTTTTTGAGACTTACTAGATCCAAGTCTATTTTTGGGTCATTAGATCAAAACCCAAACCTAAAATTGTCTCAAGATCTATTGATGACATAGACCCGCTAGACCATCTCAGATTCGTCTAACCTGTTCTAGGCTCGACCTATTATACAATTCAAAAAAATCAATTTTAAACATATTTATATATATATATATATATATATATATATATATATATATATATATATATATATATATATATATATATATATATATATATATATATATATATATATATATATATATATATATATATATATATATATATTTGTCTACTTTATTTTAAATGAAAGGACTGATCATTTGAAATTCTGATTGATATAGTAATATTTGTGAAATATATGTATATTTTCAAAAATATATAAATGCTACAATATGATTCTATTGAATAAACCATACAATATAAATTTTTGAAAATATCTATATTCCAAATATATATATATATATATATATATATATATATATATATATATATATATATATATATATATATATATATATATATATATATATATATATATATATATATATATATATATTAATTTAATCATAAATAATAAACTTATTATTTATGTAAAACACTATATGAGTTGAACGAAATTATGGTAAACAGCTATTTTCGAATATATTTGCAAAATAATCGACTAAATATTTTTTTTGAATATTTGCGAACTATGAATAGCTTGCCCAAATGGATTTAATTATTTTCTAAGTAAACTATTCTTATCGAATTATATATTAGCTTAATAGTACAACAACAAAAAAAAATTCTAAAAACACATTTAATCTTTAATGCCACCTAATTTATATTAACTTGTCAAATAATAGCATTTGGAAAACCTCTAAAGACACATCATTTAGAATTTTCTAATAAAATTAGCTTTCCATTACTACGGTAGGCTTGTTTGGTCAAAGATAGAGCATCTATGCATAATAGTTTACACAAATTTCAAATGAGATGGTTTTACGATTAGATTTTTCTATTGGGTTGACTCATAATAAAAAAATTTTAAGAAATATTATAATAGCAAAGGGCGACGAGCTAGGATCAACCCCAGTCGTCACCCAACACAAAAACCAAAAAGGAGACGTTAGACTTCAAGGGTGACGATATTATCCCATCACCTCTCCTTCGCCATGTTTTAGAAAACACCTGATGATAATTCAACCATTATTCTTGACGATGACTTTTAAATTGTCGCCTTTCACCGTCGCCTTTTATATATTTATTTATAGTGACATTCATAACATTCAAACTAACTGCTTAAATATATGATTCATCCACGCACCATTGTCACAATTTTTTCTATATTGGAGATTTATAACCTTTTCAACTATATTGGCCAAAGTTTAAAATAAAAAAAAAGAAACATTTTGTAATAAACAAACTCTGATTTATAAGAAACTAAATCTTTGTCCTAGGTTTATTATAGGACAGTTGTAAAGGTTATACATAATTCAAATTCCTCATATTTGTTCAGGAGAATATTGTCATTTTCTAAAATCATTATGTACATACAAGAACAAATTATAGAAGTAGGAATACCAATAATAATCAATGATAATTTGCTTCTTAAATGTATAGCAGTTAGCACAAGGCATCTTCTAGGGAAATAAAAGTAACCCTTGGATCCTTAAATGATCTAGAAAGACAATTTATTTATTATTTTTAATAATATAAAGCAATTAAATTATGGAATTTAATGCCATCAACCATACGATCAATCCATAATTTCCTAGAAAGACATATTATTCATATTTCTGTTTTTTAGCCGGTTTTAAAATTGTAGTTGTTCCTTACTCTTATTATAATTAGTACTCTACTACAACATGATATTCAAGTTGCAAAATCCACATTTCAAGAAGGGTGTGAAGGGGACCTAAGAAAAAAATTTTAAGGCTGCTACTTTTTACAAAATATGTAGCAAAATGTCCAAATAAAAGTCATGTATAGACTCGATCCACACTATTTTATTATGAATATACGTAATAATAGAAAAATATTTTTCAACAATAAAATATACTTGACTGTACTTATCTATAAAAATACTTATTATTTAAATAATTTTTAAGGTTAATATCTATTAAAATACTGTTGACCAAATCTATACAAAATGCAAAATATACTTCTTAATGATGATGATAAAAGAAGTAGCAAAAGCCAACATTTATTCATGAAATGAGTGCCAAATAAAAGATTTGAAGATCATTTCCTGCAGCCGAGGAACCTTACAGAATGGAATGTTATGGTCATGAGCTAGCTAGCTACCAATTACTCCAAAAAAAAGAAATACTATTAAGAAGTAATAACGAAAAAGGCTACACCACCAAGTAAAGCAAGAAACATCCATGGACCACACAATTTTTTTTTTTTGCTTTAAGAACATGCAATATAATACTGCCTCCTATTAAGTGTAAGTGTCCTATTTTTTAGCATATTTACTTATTACTTTTAATTTATATTTTACTCTTAATTTATAAGTTAAAACATAGTCGTGTGGGATTTTATTTGATTCGTCTCAATATAAGGATTATTAATATCAACTTTTTATAATTTTTAATTAAGAATAATTTGAGATATTAAAGGTTAAAATATTATCTCGGTAAATGTGAAAAGTCAATTGGGACAATTGGACTGAATAGGAGGGAGTATAAGATCTTGCACAATATATGATTTTCATGAGTGATTAAGTTTGAGTCTGTCTGTGTCATGGTTATTAGATTAAATTTTTGATTAGTTATATTTTGTCTAATATGTAACACAGAATTTAGAATGATAATTGATGACAATCAATTTGATTTATTATATATACAGACAAAAATGTTCGACCAATTTTATATTAGTATCATGAATTCTTTATAGAATTAATAATAGAGATGTCATAATTTGATGGATCGGAAACATGAAATATGAAGAACATGGATTGTTTGTAATGTAGCTTGGAGTTGATTTTCCAACTAAAAATTAGCATCTTTGACTTAAATCATTTGATGTATCATGTATGTGCACAAGAATTGGCAAATTATGGGATGGGAAAAGGCAGAGTTATAAATTTGTTCACTTCACAACAAAGTCTTGGGCCTTTTAAATGATGGGAATTGGAAATGGAATATACATCAGCTGGAAAATGGAATTTTTAGGGTTCCTAATTCATGAAGTAGGTAGAAGTGTTCAAAATAAATCTGATGATCTGATATTTATCTGACTCTATAGCCGAATCTGATTTGACCCGACATCAATCAACATAAACACAAGACCTAATTTTTAACTAACTTAAAATATCTAATCCGAAATAGATCTGATAACCCGAATGAACACCTCTAGCTAGAACTATGTAAACATCAATATTTTTTTCGAACTAAAAAGTTGTCTTGTTGTATCAACTATATTATGGTGTTTACATGGTAATAGCTTCCATACTTTCATTATATAAAGGATGTCTCTTAACAAAATGGGTTGCCATACTTTAACTTGTCATAATAACAAACTGTGTAGGGCTGGGGATAATAAAATAATCATGAATGTTTTTTCACAAGTGAAATAGCAATAGATTCGATTCGATTTAACTAAAAATTTGAATTGGTGTGGTTGAGGCTTCTATATACATTGTATATTAGCTATCATGTCCTTTTACATAAGAGTCGTTTATGCTAAAAGTAGGGATGCAACATTAAACTCCCTTATAATTAACGTTAATAATTTCACTTCAAAAGAAGAATTAAAATTTAAACTTCTGACTTGGGCTTCTAATCATATGTCGAGAAACCAATTCAATTAAAGCAAATAATTTTTTTCGTGATATCAAACGTCTTGGTTGCAAAACCATAAAAACTAAGCACATCTCGAGCTGTTCAAAAGTGACCCGACTCGAAAATTCGAACCGAAACTAAAAGTAAACCGACCCGAAAATGTGTTCCTTTTTTTGGTTTATCGAACCGACAGTACCCGAACCGGTTGACAACCGAAAATGGGAAAGCTGTAACCGATTTTTGTAACCGACACATAACCGTTAACCGAGATTACCCGAACCTAACAATGACCGACCCGAATCATGCTCGAAACCGAATTCTATTCGGCTAAAAACGACTTAACCCGAACGAATTTTAGATCGAACTGCTGTAAACCTGAACCAATTTTTAACATAGAAGTATGATAGACTCATATTTACTCATCTTATTTGTTAATCTAATAAAGTGTTAGATATTTTAATACATTAAATTTTATAATTACATGGTTTCCTATATTTAGAGTTAATAATCAATGGTCAATGTTTATTTAACTACTTTTAATCGAATTAGATGAATATTGATAAAACTTTATAATTTTAAATTTCGGTCAAACAAGTAAAAGTAACAAAGTAATAATGATTACTAATTGGTTTGCATTTTAACTATTTTGCTTTAAATAAAGGGAATATTGTCATCAATTAAAAATTGACTAACAACTTAATTTGATATTGATTCGATCAATAGTAATTAGTAATACGTAGCTGAATTTTGCTTTAAAAAAAAACTCGAACCCGATCTGTACCCGACAAAACCGAACCAGTTAGTAATCGATGACAACCCGAGACCGATTGACACTCGACACGAACTTCAACTGACACCAACTGATGCTAACCCGATAGCTTGAATAACCGATCTCCAACTGAACCGTGACTAACCGACTCGACCCGAGTGTGACCCGTTGTAACACACAGCCGAACAATAACCGATCCAAAATGCAACCGAACCGAATGACACCCATCCAAAACCGACCCGATCACCCGAATGAACACCTCTGAGCACATCCATGAAAAGTTGTACCATATTTTCTACAAACAATAGTTTTTTGAGTAGTGAATTGTTGCAAGTTCAAAAAATTACAAAGGGTCGAAATAAAAGTTAAATTTGAAATTATGAAAAATAAACAAATTTAAATGAGTAAATTTGAGAAAAATATTATAATTCCTTGTATCAAATTAGTTGATAAATATTTGGTTATAGACTGTCACAATTAATTGCAACATTTATTTTTGTAGCCAACTTTCAAATATTAAATCTTAATATAATTTATCCAATTCTACTTTAATACATTTACACTATGTATTTAATAAATATTTCCATATATTAGGGCAATTAAACCATCAGATCTAAGTTTATTTTCCATTTATAAAATCCTATTGTATAAGAGCAACTACAAATTTTGGTCAAAAAAGTCACCAAACTAAATGATTGATTCATTAATAAAGAGTCATACGACATTTACATAAGAGATAAAAATTAGCAAATACATACCAAATATAATTCAAAATTCACAAAACTACAATCGTTGTGTATGAGATCTGACAATTCTGAATATCCTTTTTCACATTGTTGTTTGATACAACCTTTTACGAGGGAGTGTTTCGATCTGTTCTAGTCTTGAGATTAAATTGAATTTGATGTAGTTGATGGTAATTGCAATTTGAATATTTGCAACATTAGCGCATTAATTTCTGCCAACAAATCAACTTGAAACCAAAATTCATAACCTTAAACTCTCACAAGGAAAGAGAACAAAATCCAATATATGGATAAAATAGATAGAACAAAAAATTACAAAGCTTGATACATACTTTTTTTATATTATCAATTAATTATTTTAGAATTAAACATATAACTATTTTGAATATATAAAAAGAGTCCACTTCTGGTATATATAATTATGAAAAAATAATATAAAATGGTATTTCACACAATTATCCCATAGTTTTTTACCACAATTGGTCGGGATGCATAGTTTTGTTAACTTTTTATTCTAAAATTTTATTTTGGTGGTCAAAACAACCACCATTATAATTGATCTAGGACGCTACTAATTTATAAGGGAGCATTACATCAGAAATATTAGATGATTTTGTGCAGTTGGAATAATTTATGACATTATTTTCTAGTAATACTGATAAAAGCTCCTTACTGGATAACTATGGTCTGTGACAGCCTATAAGGGAGCATTACATAAATGATTTTGTGACAGCCTAAGCGCATTTAGATGGTCAAATTTTCAAACTCATATATCACTTTGTATACTTTCTCTTTTTAAAATTATTTTGTTGAAACAAACTTCATTTGATTCAGAAAATGCAATATAGTTATATGATCAATATGAACTTTGTTGTGTTGTTTAGTGTTTAGTGCATGAATGCATTTGAGAGTAAAGAGAAAAAGTTTAGAAGCAGAATATTATTAATGATCTGAATGTCATTCTTGATTTACAGGAGGAGGAGAAGCAATCTATTTATACAACAAGATTGATAGCTAATTCCAGCTATACAAGTTTGTTGCAAGTCGTAACAAACATAACCAAATAATAACAAACTAACTAACTAACTGCTAGATTAGCTAACTAACTGTTCTAGGTAGAGCATTCTGTTTTTGAGGTCTATGATAACCAATACCCCCCTTCAAGCTAGGGTTGGTACTTGGTAGTGTCTACCAAGCCTAGATTGGACAATAGGTGTTTGAAATGAGGAGATGGTAAGGCCTTAGTGAAGAGATCAGCAAGTTGTGACTTAGTGGGGAGGTAAGTCAACTGAATTAATCCTTCCAAAACCTTGTCTCTCGTGAAATGGCAATCAACCTTAATGTGTTTTGTTCTATCATGAAAGACTAGATTCTTGGCAATGTATATGGCTGACTGATTATCACAATGCAGAGTTATAGGTTTTAAATCAGAGACACATAATTCCTCAAGCAATCTTACTAACCAAGTCAGTTCACTTGCTGCAGATGCCATAGCTCTATATTCAGATTCAGAGGAAGATCTTGAATCAATTGTCTGTTTCTTGCTTTTCCATGAGATCGGAGATTGGCCTAGTAGAACCAGATATCCTGTGCCTGATCTCCTAGTATTTGGGCATGCAGCCTAATCTGCATCTGAGTAGGCTTGTAATGTGAGTTTAGAAGTTCCATTGAGAAGTATACCCTGATTCAGTGTACCATAAACATATTGTAGGACATGCTTTAGAGCAACAAGATGTGGTGCTCGAGGTTGCTGCATAAACTGACTTAGTGTTTGTATAGCAAAGCTTAAATTTGGTCTTGTGTTTGTAAGGAAATTGAGTTTGCCAATTAGTGATCTATAGTGAGCAGAGTCTGATATAGATTCCCCTTCATCATTATGTAATTTGAGGTTAATAGGTAAAGGTGTAGGTGAAGTTTTATGTAGCTCAAAGCCACTAAAGGCAAGAAGCTCTTTTGCAAATTTGCTTGGGATAAAACAAAACCTTTATTTGTATTGGTTACTTCTATGCCAACGAAGTAATGGAGGGGGCCTGAATCCTTAATCTGAAAATAGAATGTAGATGTTCCTTTAGAGTTGTTATGGAACTTGAATGATTACCTGTGAGCACAATATCATTTACATACACAGCAACAATAGTGACTTGATTCTCTGATCTTTTGATGAATAGGGAATAATCTGACTTAGATTGAACAAAACCCTGAGATTGCAGTTTAGTCACAAGCTTTGCAAACCATTGCTTAGATGCTTGTTTCAGACCATATATTGATTTCTTTAACCTGCAGACTTTGTGTTCAGGATTAGGTATGCCTTTAGGCATCTGCATATATACTTCCTCATGTAAGTCCCCATGTAAAAAGGCATTGTCCACATCCAATTGATAAATAGGCCAATGGTTGTGTGAAGCTAAAACTAGGATGCATCTTAGAGTAGGCATTTTGATGACTGGTGAAAAGGTCTCATCAAAATCTATGCCAGGTTTTTGTGTGTAGGCTTTAGCCACTAATCTAGCTTTGTATCTCTCTATGTCTCCATTGGATTTTAGTTTAATTTTGTATACCCATTTGCAGCTGACTGATTTCTTTCCTTTAGGTAGGGGAACTTCCTCCCAAGTTTGGTTGTCTTTGAGAGCTTGTATCTCCTTATGGATGGCTGTAATCCATTATGTATCAAGGACAGCCTGTTCATAAGTTTCAGGTTCTTTTATATCAATGGTATTAGTATCAACAGAAACCAAGTTGCACCAATGTTACTGATTGAGATGGCATTGATAATCTTTGAGATAGGAAGGTGGTTTTGTTATTCTTGTAGAATGTCAATGGTTTTGTTATATAAGCAAAAGATATGATGCATGTACATAATTGTCTATTAGCTAGTCGTAAACAAGAAATAAGAGCTATCTCAAATCATTTATTGACTTTGTATTGAGAGGCATGCTTTATTAGACATAAATATTGAAGAGAAAAATAAAAGTTAAATTATATAAAAAAAACTTTATTTTGGGAGAGAAAGATGAAAACATTTCCACTCAATTACACAAGGGTAAATATTTACCCCTAAAATGAGGGAATGTAACGATGCTTTTATTTTCTTCTTCTCTATCACTTTACAACTACTATTCTTATCTTTGACAATAATAGTATTTTTTTTAGCTTTTTCCTCTAATAACCTTATTTTTTTATTTGATTTTTATTTCTCCTAATTTTAATACATACATGACCATACAGGTACTACTCTATATATTAACTTATAATTTGTTACATTGTGCAAACTAATGTGAGGGATATTTGCTTATTTTCGAAAATAGAAAATACAAATTCTTAAATGAGATGGTATAGTGATATTATCTCTAATGGATTAAGTATTTAGTTTTTTAAAGTGAGCAATTAGAAAAAATAAACTAATTATATAAATTTATTTCATAATGAGACGGTTTCATATAAGACGATCTATTCAGAAAATTGCGTCTTATTTTGGAAAATTTTGCCGGGTTTGCGATGGGCCCTAGGTCTAGTGAGTGTACCATTTCCTCCTCTTATCCTTTTGTGTGTTGGGCCCTCATAGGTTTAATGTCTATGTATCTGATTGGGCCTAGGATGAATAAGAGTATTTAACTATTTATAGATGTTGGAGTTGTGTTTTTCTTTGAGGTCATTAAATTTAGTTAGTGGGAATAAATGCCTTGGAAAATTTCTAACTTATAGTAAGGGGTAGAAACTTAGAAACTTTATATATTAGTTCATGCTATAAGAGTTGAATTAAGGGAGAAGAATTGTTTCAACTTTCAAAGTATAAATTAGCATGCTTGGGAAATTTAGTCAATGCAAAATGGATATACTATTTTTATTGAGAATTAATCTTTGTTGTTGCCACTTCTTAGTGATGGACATGGATCAGATCTGGATATGAAATACACGCAATTTGGTTTGAAATGGAAAACAAAGTTTTCCAATTTTGTTAGGCTGGTAATATAAATAGCAACTGAAAATCGGGTGTTAGTCTCGGCAAGAGATCAAGTACAACTTTTCAGAAAATGTCAATAATTCGATTCTTACTTAAATTTCTCCTTCCTTCAACCTACCATTTAATAAAAAAAATAAAACACAATTATAATCATTTAATAAAAAAGATAAAATTGCAACACGATTTTTAGACGATCAAATAATAATAATTCAACATAAAGAAAAATTAAAAAGTCTAAAATGCATCATACTACATAGAAAAAAGATATATCCAAATGACTCAAACATAATTCAAAAAATTTAAATACTAAGAGTACAAAAGTAAATAATCTTAAATAAAGAAACATTAGTTTTTGTTTTGTTTGTAAGCCCAAATGGAGAAGTTTTACTCCCTTTTAATAATTGCACAGCGGATCCAACCCGACCTTGACCCGACTATCCGTTTTATTACAGGTTTTTCCGATTCGGTTATTTTTCGATTTTAGATAAAAATTTTCAAATTTTAACTCAATTTTTACTGATCAAATTAATTTTTGGGACGAATTAAGTTTGTCAGGTCTACTTAGAGCCTTGGATTTTCTATGAATCAGACCCAGGTGCAAGTTCAAGTTCAAACTAGAAAACATGATAATCACAAACACTTATGCTTTATATTAGACCGTCTCATTATGTGACGAATTCATTTAATTAATTTATTTTCGAGTTAATAGTCACTTTAAAATTATAAGAAATTATAAGGGATAAGTCCGTATAACAGTATGAAGGTTGTGATACTGTGGTTGTTGAATGTTGGGGTGTGTTGGGTATAGTGTTGCAAGTATTTTAGCCATTTACTTTTGTTAAAATGTTATTTAATAAAAAATATTAATTTTTGACAAAATAGTTTTAATTGTTTCGTAAAAAGTAGCTTTTAAAATAACGTTTAGCAGTTAATAATTATTTACAAAACGTTCACACTGGTGGCATTTAAAATTAGCAATTTAAAATAAAGTAGTGCTTAAGAAAAATCAATATCCATAATTTTTAAAAAAATCATAATTTTCTCAACAACTAAGAAAATAATTTTTTTGGGTGAAGACTCCTTGGTTTGTGTGCAACGTTTATATTGACTTGCAATTTATTGCTTTGCAAATTCAAAGGCTCCTTTTTATTTCTTTTACTGGTTATGTTAAAAAATTTCTCTACATATTATTTTTTGCGTTATAATATAATATTTTACAATGGACTGCTGTTTTGATTTTGAATTTAATTATTGTCATTTCTATGTAACTTTTTTCTAATTGATTTTTAATTTATTTTCTCATATTACTATTGAAATTTAATCAATAAATTAAATTAAATAAATTTAAACTTAATAAATAAAAAATTAACTATTTAAAATCAATTAACATAACAAATTATATTTTAACAGCTATTTTTTCCAAAATAAATACTTAAAGATAGCAAGCAAGAATTCATATGGATCAAAGTATATAATGAAAGAATCTCGTACTGTACTACATTGTAAAATAGGTATTTTGATTATACCCGTCATAGAGAATGTTACCATACCTCGTTTCGGGTTATTTACTTATTATTTGGTGATTTTTGATGACCTATTAATTGTTTTTTTTTACATTTTTGTACCATTTTATTATGAGGATTGAGGAGAAATAATATTTCTTATGTCACAAATTTTTATGTAAAACAATTTTCTTATGAGACCGTTTAATATTAGGCTAAATTGTTTAATTTTAATTACCTTATATAGATATGTCACAGTTAGACGATTGGATCAAGACTTAGCTGCCATCTCTATGTCTCAAAATGAGCTAGACGGCCTCAAGCAAAACAATTTAATGCTCCTTCTATTTCATTAAAATTGTAATATTTACTTTTCTCAATGAGAAATATGAGTATGATATAAACACTAAATCAAGTAACTAATGGAAAGTTTGTTTTACAAGAATATGCATACAGTAATAGACTAGCAGCTAGCGTCTAGCAAGTCTAATTATGCATAATTAAACTATTTACTTTTTTATTTTTATCAAAATAAAATTCTAACCATTTAATTAAAAATCTGGATAAGTTGATATTAATAATTATTGTATTGAAACGAATAGAATAAAATCTCATTTAAATATATTTTAACTTATAAATCAAGAATAAAATATAAAATTAAAGCGATAATAAAATAGTAATCCAAAAGTAGTAGATGGGACTACTATGAAAAATACGAACGAGTATAAGATTTGAGATTTTCTATGTGTATTAAAATCAAAGCCTCTTATAATGTATCTTTCATAACTTATTTGTTCTTTCACCTATATCTTTAGCAACACTATCTAGTATTTCAGATCAAATACTGCTTTTAATAGCACTACTATACCCATCATCATACGCCTTCGACCACAACATAACACCTCCATATTTGGCTGACCCCTTAATTGTGGGCAGAACTTGAGACGTAAGCGCATCAATCGGAATAAAACCACTACTCGCAGCATCACTAGACGCAGGCAGTCCGAGAAACACCTGACCTGCCTGAACAGATGTCCATTGATTCCACGCGCTCAACAAATTATCAGCACTATTATCATATTGGCAAGGTGGATTATTGTAGAATTGTACCCAAACATAATCAAATAGCCCTGTATTTATAGCATTGTCTAAGCTAGCATCAGGGAAAGGACACTGAGGAGCAGCTGATAAGTACACTGATTTCTGACCATTATTATGACTACTTAAGGCTCTTGCTAGATCATCCCAAAATCTGTTGTCGTTAGTCTCGATATCAAAATCGACACCATCTAAAACCGCGTCTCCAAGGGGTCGGGTACTAGACTGACCCCCTAGATAGTTGTTCCAGATGTAATTAGCTAGTTGGTTTGCTTCATCGGTTGAGGAGAGTGAGTAGCCCCCGGCACCGCCGCCTAAAGAAAGGAGGACTTTAATGCCTGATTGTTGGCAGGTTTTGATGTCGGTGCTTAGAGTGTTGCAGTTTGTGGCAGGGTCACAATGCCCTGCTAGGTTTAGTGTTGGGGCTTGCCCATTGCCAAAAGTGGCTAGGAAAGCTAGGATTATGATTCCATAGTTTCCGGAGTTACATGTGTCGGATAAGGTTCCTTCGTCGCCGTTTTGGCCCCAATATATGGCTATTTGGGAGCCATATAAGGAGTGGAATTGGGTAAAGAATAAGAGAGAAAATAGGAATGAAATTGGTACAATTTTGGATGCCATGTTTGGTTGTGAAGTTTAAGGTTGGATGAATGAGTATTTATAGATGTTGGAGTTTTTTTTTTTTTTTTTTTTTTTTTTTTTTTTTTTTTTTTTCTGAGGTCCATGAATTTAGTTAGTGGGAATAAATGCCTTGGAAAATTTCTAACTTATAGTAAGGGGTAGAACCTTAGAAACTTTATATATTAGTTCATACTATAAGAGTTGAACTATGGGAATTAGGAAGTTTAGTCAATGCAAAAAGGATATACTGTTTTTATGCAGAATTGGTCTTTGATGTTACCATTGTGGTTTGAAATGGAAAAAATGTATTCCAAATTTGTTAGGCAAGTAATATAAAGGCAATTTGAGAATTCGTGTGTTGTCTCGATAGAAGAGTAAGTATTACTATTCAAAAAAGGTTATTAATTTGATTTTTAGCTACTTTTTTCCTTTCCTCAACCTATCATGTAATAAAAAATAATGTATAAATAAAAAACAACTATAACCATTGATGAACATTAATCAGTAAAATAGAGCAAGGAATCATTAATTTACCAAACTTTAACGTCTTGTTTGGCAGTAGGTATTAAATGGTGGGAATTATATCAGAAAACTTGTATAATTTTAATAGGAAATCTCTTGACAAGTAAAATGGTTATTCTTGTTCATAGGACCATCTGCACTTTGTTCATTCAACATTAAGACCGTATAAGGTGCGATTTGATTTGATTTGACATTAAAATTAAAACCAAAACAAAAAATTGTGATCTGAATTTTTTAAAACCAGTTCAAAGTAGGAAACTGTTTTATTTGGCATGCCAAACGTTGAGCTTATATTAAGAGTATGTTTATTTTAATGTTTTCTTATATTAGCCTTTATGTTTCTTCATTTCAAAAAAAAAAAAAAAAGTCTATTTGTGCTTATGTATATCCTTTATAAGTAACATTGACTTTACGGAATCATTTTTTTGATACATACAAGAGTCTCACCAGTAAATACCTGGTTACTATCCCTTGTCATTGTTTTATATAAATAAACTATTACATATGACTTGTTTGATTGTCGGTATTTAATAATAACAAATGTAATAAAAAGTTAGTGTAGTTTTAGTAGAAAAATCACTTCATATGTTTAATGGTCTTGCTTGTTTTATTTTATTTATCGCATTTTCTTCATAAAATTAATTCTAATAATGCATTACCATTTCAAATGGGATATAAATTGGTTTTTGAAGAATTATAAAAAAATAGACTATTTAAGAATTAAAATTTCACTACCATGAGAATAACATGTTTCATATCATGAAAATTTACACTACAAATTATTTTCGAACCCACCAAACATGCCATAAGATTCATTCTCGTTACCAGATTCAGTATCAATTACCAAATCAACCAATAAATTAAATTAAAGCATTGACCAAACACTGTAATATCTAATAAACTATTCACGAGGTTGATTATTAAACAAACATGACAACTGTAAGTAAATCTTGAAAAATCACATGCTACCCTATTAGGATATTTTGTGATAATATTTATTTTGGGATAATATTTATTTTGGGATAATTTCAATAGTTTTTTATTATGATTAGGAGATATTCCCTAGAGATTATTATTCCTTAATTATAGAAAATAATTGATCATAATCTTTTGAGTGATTGTAATCACCATTATATTTGGTCATCAATAGAATGCACAGAAACAATTGAGTCCTCGAAATTGTTCTATCATGGTATCAGTCGCTCGGGAATATTTTACCATTTAAAAAAAAAAACAAAACACTACGTTTAATCCTCCATGGCCAGTAATCAAGCTACACCACCACCACTACCTCTGTGCATAGACTCAACTTCTCTTTATTATCTCGGTCCCCATGATCATCCCGAAGACTTCATTACTGCAACTCGTATTCGTGGTGGCAATTATGACGAATGGGCCAATGATATTCAAACTGATCTGGAAGCAAGACGTAAATTTGTTTTTCTGTATTGATCAATCACTACTTCTACACTTCCATGTACGCAAGACGATTGGAATACTCTTCAAGCCATGCTAATTTCATGGCTTATGAATACAATTGACCCCGAGGTCAAGGCCATGCTTTCAAAATATAAAAATGCTAAAAAGTTGTGGGAGACTCTCAAATTATGGTATTCCATTGTCAACGGTCCGCGAATCCAACAACTTCACTCTACGATTGCTAAGTGTGAGCAATCCAAAACAATGTCTGTAGCCACATATTTTGGCAAATTGACCGCGTTGTGGGAAGAATTAAAAAAACTACGAAGCTTTAATTACTTGTTCGTGTTGTACCTTTTGCACCGCGGGATTAGAGCATGAGAAGCGAAGGGAAGATACTCGGCTGCATCAATTTCTTATGGGGTTATACCCAGATTATTATGCTCAGACTCGGGATAATATTTTGTCCAAAGATCCACTACCTACAACTTGACCGAGCCTATCAATTAGTGGTTCAAGATGAGCGTGTCCGACTTTCAAGAATCGTGTCGGAAGACAAGCCAACTGACGCTGTTGGGTTCGCCATCCGAATGTCAGCCGGACATGGCAGATCACAGTCTACGGCACACCACCGTGACAAACCCGACAAATCGCACTTACATTGCACCCATTGCAAGAAGTCAGGCCATCTTATTTCCAGATGCTTTGAATTAATTGGGTACCCGGATTGGTGGCCGAATCTGTCCAAGGTACAAGGGAATGCTGCTGGTCGTGGAAACCGGACCACCACCACCGGCAAAGGTCGCGGCAGCAACTCAGCCAGGGCAAACGCAACAAACTCCAGCAGCGGCTTCACAAGTCAGCCCCCAAAAGGGGCTAATTCACAGCAGCCTCCTTCGCAAGTTTTTACACCGGAGCAATGGAAGATTCTCGCCGGCTTTATCGGTAACACCAAAGTATCTGATGAAAGGTTGACTGGTGAGTTTATCGTACTTCGTGGATCATCGATACCGGTGCTTCACGGCATGTAACTTGTTCAGATTCGTGGCTTTTTGATATATATGATATTAACTGTCCCGTGGGTCTTCCAAATAGAAAATTTGTTATAGCCACAAAGGAGGGATCAGTTTATTTGTCTAACAAAATATTTCTTAAACGTGTGCTTTTTGCTCCGGAATTAAGTTGTAATTTAATTTCGGTTTCGCAATTAATTGATGACTTAAATTGTATAGTACAATTTACTAATACTACTTGTGTTATACAGGACCCGTCGAGGGAGCTGATTGGAACGAGTGTTAGGAGGGATGGACTTTTCTATTTTGACGGTGACAAAACACTACAACATGTATCAGTCAACGCAGTTTCTTCTCCATTGGATTTATGGCACAAGCGAATAGGTCATCCGTCCGAAAAAGTAGTGAAGCTTCTTCCCCCTGTCTTTAGCTGTAAGGATAGTTTGAATAAAGCATGTGAAATTTGTTTTCGTGCTAAACACCCTCGGAAAAAATTTCATTTAAGTTCCAATAAAGCTTCTAGGATCTTTGATAAAGTACAATGTGATTTATGGGGAGCATACAGACATCCCTCTTCTTGTGATGCACGATACTTTTTGACTATTGTTGATGATTTTTCTCGAGCTATTTGGCTTTGTTTGATTGTTGATAAAACAGAGGTGTTTCGTATGTTTATGTCGTTTGTGGCTATGATTGATAGACAATTTTTCCAGACTATTAAGGTAGTTCAAAGTGATAACGGAACAGAATTTAATTGTTTGTTCGATTACTTTAATGACAATGGAATTTTATTTCAAACATCCTGTGTTGGGACTTCTCAACAAAATGGTCGGGTAGAACGAAAACATAAACATATTTTGAATGTTGCAAGGGGATTAAAGTTTCAAGCAAATTTACCGATTTATTTTTGGGGTGAAAGTGTTTTAGCTGCTGCCATTCAATTAGCCGTACATCTACTCCTTTACTCCAAAATAAAACACCATATGAAATTCTTTTCAATAACCCACCTTCATACGAAACAATCCGTACTTTTGGATGCCTTTATTTTGCTCATAACCAAAAGACAAAGGGTGATAAATTTGCTAGCAAAAGTCGTAAATGTGTCTTTATGGGATATCCTTTTGGTCAAAAGGGGTGGAAACTTTTTGATTTGGACTCAAAACAATTTTTTATGTCTCGTGATGTGAAATTCTTTGAGGACGTTTTTCCCTTTCTTGATCCTATAACTTCAAATATAAATCTTGAAAATATTATGCCAATTCATGAGGATGTACACTATGACTTTGCGGAATGTATTGTTGATGATTTGGGTCTTCATAACCATCTACCCCAAACTATAATAACAGAAAATACTACCTCACAAATTAATAGTCCAACCCAAACATCCCCAAAAACCACGCCCACCACCCAAGTTTCAAAACAGCCACCCATTCCAAATCTATCCACACAAATGTCAGGCCCAGATCTCTCCCATAGCCCATTTAACTCACCAAACTCACCAAACCAAGAAATGGACCAGCCCACTACTTCTCCTGAAGCCTAGAACTACCACTCTTCTACATCTTCAGCAGCCCAGCAAGTGCAAGCTCCCCAAAATAACAATACGAGTCGTGGTTTCAGGACCAAATTTCCCAATGTCAAACATAAGGATTTTGTCACTCATACTATCTTGACGAAAAGTCCATCTCCTCCGACCACTTTGACTTCTTAGCATCCCTCAGGTACTCCTTATCCCATAGCACATTATGTAAATTGTAACAGTTATTCTTTGCGTTACCGAAATTTTATTGCAGCAACACTATCGGGCAAGGAACCATGTTCATTTAAAGAAGCCATGCGGATGCAGGTTGGAGGAAATCAATGCAAGATGAGATACGGGCCCTTGAAAATAATGGCACTTGGACCATGGAAGATCTACCTCTCGGTAAGAAGGCTCTTGGAAGTCAGTGGGTTTATCGCATTAAGTACAAGTCTGATGGAAGTGTGGAACGACTCAAATCTAGGCTCGTCGTCTTGGGCAACCATTAAAAAGAGGGGATTGACTACAATGAAACATTTGCTCCAGTGGCCAAAATGGTAACAGTACGGGCTTTCCGTGCCATCGCAGCTTCTAAACACTGGGAACTGCATCAGATGGATGTTCACAATGCCTTTTTACATGGCGATCTTGATGAAGAAGTTTACATGAAACTTCCACCCGGGTTTGAGTCATCATATCCAAACAAGGTATGTCGTCCCCGAAAGTCGTTATATGATTTAAAGCAAGCACCTAGATGTTGGTTCGTCAAATTAGTTTTTGTTCTAAAAGATTACGGCTTCCTTCAGTCTTATTCTAATTATTCTTTATTCAATTATACAAGCGGATCGATTCAAATTAATGTTCTTGTTTATGTTGATGATTTGATATTGTCTGGGAATGATTCTGCCGCTTTGAAGACCTTTAAATCCTATCTTTCTGATTTTTTCAATATGAAGGATCTTGGTCCTTTAAAATATTTTTTGGGCATAGAAGTTGCCTGTAGTACTTCCGGTGTATTTCTTTGTCAAAGGAAGTATACGCTTGATATTGTGTCTGAAATTTATTAGGCTCAAAACCTATTAGTTGTCCTATTGAACAAAATCATAAACTTAGACTGGCCAGTGGAGTTGTTCTCTTGGATCCTGAACCTTAACGTCGGCTTGTTGGAAGATTGATTTATTTGGCAGTTACCAGACCTGATTTGGCCTACTCTGTACACATTTTGTCTCAATTTATGCATGAACCCAGAACGAAGCATTGGGAGGCTGCTTTAAGGGTTGTCCGGTACTTAAAAGGTACTCCCGGTCAAGACATTTTATTAAGATCAGACAATGACTTGACTTTGCAGGGATGGTGTGACTCAGATTGGGCTGCATGTCCCATAACACGCAGGTCCTTGACCGGGTGGTTAGTTTTTCTTGGACAGTCACCCATTTCTTAGAAAACAAAGAAGCAGATTACAGTTTCACGCAGCTCAGCTGAAGCTGAATATCGCTCCATGGCTGCGATCACCTGTGAATTAAAATGGTTGAAGGGCTTACTTTTGAGTTTGGGTGTTCAACACTCAAAAGCAATTAAATTATTTTGTGACAGTCAGTCGGCTTTGCATATTGCCAGGAATCCTGTTTCCATGAACGGACAAAACATATTGAGGTTGATTGTCACTTTGTCCGTGATGCGGTTACTGCAGGTCTTATTGATCCTACATATGTTCCTACTCATACTCAATTGGCCGACGTTTTCACTAAGACACTCGGGAAGTCGCAATTTGACTTTTTGTTGTCCAAGTTGGGCATCTTTACTCCGGCTGCTCCAACTTGAGGGGGGTGTTAGGATATTTTGTGATAATATTTGGTCATCAAAAGAATGCGCAGAAACAATTGAGTCCTCGAAATTGTTCTCTATCATACCCTCTCAATCAAAGTTATAATCCTGATTGGTGGGGTTTGTTTGAAATGTCAAAAGAAAAATCCATGTCTGAATTGTTGAATGCTAAATGCAATAATATGTGGTGGCCACTCCTCAATTGTCACTAACATGATTGAATACATTGTTTCCCATTCAATTCTCACTAGCAAATGGATCACCATTCTTACTTTGTTGGGTTTGTTTTAAATGAGATTGATATTTTTACAAGCCTGTCTTGGAATGGCCTTCTTCTAGCTGAGCCATTATGGAACACTATCAACAAACGTCATTCTGATAAATATATTATCGGATTAGTACTTTACTAGATCCGCAAAGGATAGTTGACTGCACACAAACTCGATGAGGATCCAATTTAAAACCAATTGGTGATACAAAGAGTAGCCCATCAAGTACATATGTTAATCAACCTCTAATTCTTCCATATGAGATCACATCTGGGTTATTTTCTATTAGTTTTCCTATTTACCTGTCTTTGTGTCACACAGATTTATAATGAAATTCCATGGAAGTTTTCCTTAGTAGATGCAAGTAGGCAACCTTGAAATTATTACAATGGTTCAACATATATGAAATCGAGTTTTGAACACCATTGTATTAGGTGATAGGCGATAGCTTATACCTATCACTGTACGGGATACTGGATTAATGACTATGACTATGACTTATACCTGGTGTCTGTAATGGTAAATCAATCTCGAAGATTGCAAAAGGAATAGGCTCTTTTGGGGTAGGGGAAGAGGTAGGGGCGGGGAGGGAGAGTAACGTTTCATAGAAGTATAATTATGTTTCATAAACATGTATAGTGTACTCTCAATTAAGTCTCAAGTCTCACCACCATGATCCCTGAAAAAATCCGGATTGAAACCAGTATGGTATTACATGTACTAATGTACATATAAAATAGATACAAAATCTCATACTAGTCCCTATAGAAATACTTTTATTTATGTACTATACATAAAAAACCAAATAATATAATGTCATTCCTTGTTAAGTGACAGTAGCATTTCCACCAAAATGGTCGGAATTCTGTGGTGGTGGATCTGGTGGCACTTGCCGGACAAATTGTCCTTTTACACGAGGTCGTTGCTCTGCGAGCTTTTTCCTACTCTCATACCGAACCTGTAAAGAAACATATTGAATTAGAAAAGCTTCAAAGAAACGTACTTTTCATGTCACATGTTTGGCTAATCCCTTCGCGAATTGGAAATTTAAAAAAAAAAAAAGAAAGCAATTTGTGGTCGATATTGTGGTATTCTTGGGCAAATTTAAACGAATTGCGAATTGTGATTCTTTTACATCCTCATTTTTAGACAACGAAACGTGTTCTTACCTTCTTGTCATAACATCTTTCCTTTCTCTTAAGGCGAAACTTATTAAGGGCAGCTTCCCTTTGTAAAGACCTTTGTCGATTCAGTTCATGAGTAACTTGACTTGGATCGTTCCCTGCTGTGTCGTTGTGTAACGAGCTACTAGCACTCTGATCAGCAGCACAAGAAAAATGATTCCGCTCTTCTAATGATTCGAGATTATGATCCTGTATGCTCACCGGTTGATTAGTGGAAAATCTTGTACTTGGTTCAAAAGGGTTGTAATGTTGTCTTCTATTCATCGCATCGATGCTGAATTGATGGTAAGAATTCATTTGCCGGTTGGCAGAACTCGGGCTTGGTGAAGGAGATCGTGTGCACCTTACAGGACACACGTCTACTCTTACCCCTCTTACTGGAAGTGGGATCGGAAATAGCTTTTGTGAAGCATTTCTGTATTCGTTCTCAACTTCTTTCGACAGCTCCGTTTGGTGGGTTATCACCCTTTTATCATACGAAGGCACGTTATCAGACAAATGATCACTCAAATGTACATATTTGTCGCTAGGACCAGAATTCGGATTATGCAATGCCTTGTTTATATACCTAAAACAAGGAAAAATATGTCAGAAAATCATTCAAACCATAATTAAATTGGTTAAGTGTATGCCGGAGATCAAACTCACCGCGTAAAAGCTGATGCATTGGAATGATTTAGTGTTTGATTTTCATTGATAGTCTTATTATCGAGTACACCGGGAAGAAATCTCCTTAATGTAAGATCAAGTTGTTGTGAGGGTTCTGATCTTTTTACTTCATCATTTGAGCATGTATTATGTCTTGAGTGGTTATCTAGAGCGCCTATCAAGTCGATGGCTTCTCTAAACGAGCTCGTTCGAGCATCCCTGCTTTCATTTGCTTCTACATATCGATGATTCTCATTCTCCTCATGACATTCTTGTTCTTCCTTTTGATCTTGATTATACGGATTATTACTATTGCACGCAGCAGTATCCGATCCTACAACAAAATACGAGGGAAGGTAACATTAGTTGAACAATGTTAAGACATGAGAAGTTTGGAGAACGAAAGTTCATTAACCGAAAATCAATACCTGCAACAGCACTCTCGGGTGTAAGTAAATTTTGACTCGAGTTGCCAAAATTGCCTTGTTCTTGTATCATCAATTCCGAAGAAGGAGAAACTCCTTGCTTCGGTTGTGAATAATCTACTACTTCAACCATGTCAGCGCTCTCGGCTTCCAAATCTAGCTTTCCACAGGAGCTCTGCAAGAGACAGCAAACATGCAGTCTCTATATAAACCTCAAGTAGCCAACTTAAACTGTAAGGGATCCCCTTAATCCATGAGCATCCCTATCATTCTTAACAGAGAACAAGCATTCCCATCATGACTAGAGTTAAATTACAAGTTTTGAACATTCTTTGTAGAGAATTTTCTAGCGTTTAGGCATCAAATTTTCCTATTGATAGCGTATATAACATAACCTGAAGTTTCAACCATCAATTGAAATTTTTGGTTGAGTTGGCTGATATGGTATCAGAGCCAGCGTGATAGAGTATATAGATCATCCTCGAATTTAGACCATCAACTTAAGTTTTTGGTTGAGTTGCTTCTTAACGCCTGTAGATTCTCCTACCATTTAGATATCACTAGAATTTGATTTGTAGTGTCTAAAAGTCGTGTAAACGTCCAATATCACTCATGTTCTCAGCATTTCGGTTTTCAGATTTTAAAGGTTGTCATTTATGGATTATGAATTACTAATCAAAAAAAGTATCAGAGCTAACGTGATGGAGGATATAATTCATCCTAGAATTCCAAATATCAACTTAAGTTTTTGGTTGAATTGATTCTCGACACATATAGATTCGCATGTTCTCAGCATTTCGGTTTTCAGATTTTAAAGGTTGTCAATCTATGAATTACTACTTAGATTCATGATGCAAAAGTTTCCGACCTGTGCATCACTTCCTTTTCTACTTTGATCTTGTCCTTGAACACGAGTTTTCGAACTGCTTGAATGATTACTTTCCGCATTGTTTTCTGCAGTGGCTTCGAGCTTTTCCTGTGCCACACTTGCATTCTGTGGCTTAACTTCTATGCTCAACTGCTGCGACATAATACACGACAGTTAAAGAATGCTCGAAATGAAACTCCAAGAGGAAACTTCGGAAAAGTGTAAGAAATAAACTTACAGATTTCCTTCTCCAGACATGCTGCCACAAATTCTTCAGCTCATTTATCCTGACAGGCTTAATCAAAAAGTCTGCTGCTCCTCTCATCATGCATTTATAGACCATGCTTACTGTGTCGTGCGAAGACATCACTGCACAACAATAAACTTGTAAGCATCTAACTTAAATCGTAGTTCTATTTACACATTAACGAATTATGTCGTACTTATAACCGGGGTGTTCTTGCAGATCTCGTGTTCCATGATCAAGGTCAATAGAGCATATCCCGAAATTGATGGCAACTCGGTTTCTGTCAATATGAGATCTATGTTATAAGGTCTCGTCTTCAATAACTCCCATGCCTTCAGACCATCAGCAACGGATGCAACTGCAAAGAGAATATAGCATGTCACGTTAGTTTAAGTATCGATAATCGATATGATCCTTGTACAGTCGAAAACACAGCAACCATGAAAGCCTAATAATTCGATGCTTAATGATTTTTCTAGCTCGAGTACTTGTGTTGGATCCTTGATATGAGTCAGTTAACACTTCGTTTTGCATATGTGTGACACAAGTACTTGTATGAGTACAACAACAACGTCAAAGACTTAATCGCAAAAGATTGAGGTCGGGTACATAAACCAATATATCAGTTTCAACGGTAACACGGACCAATTTCATGTCAAATTCAATTTCATGCGTCAGAAAGTACTTGAACGTGTGAGAGATATCAAAAAGCTTGAAGATCACTCACTAATTTAGTTAAGTTTTGGAGGACTTTGGAAAGATCTAATTTTGTCCAAGTCATAACTGTGATGAATAGATCATCTTTTAAGACAGTACTTTAATCAAATTATTTAAATTGAACATAGAAAAGTCAATTTATCATCATCATGATACCCAGAAACTATGATCAAAGTCTGTCTGCAAAGAGGAAGGAAAACAGCAACCCGCAACCATAAAGGAAATGTGCCAAAGAGTCTCTCGGTTCGAGAATTATCAAACACTTCAATAATTGATAAATTAGCCATTAACAATTCTGAATCTTACAACAAACAATCAATCTGTATATCTAAACAGCATCCATCAGAATTAAGTACAAATGAATGAACAAAACCCATAAATAATTCAATAGAAATTACTCATTCAACCACTCAAAAATTCAATTTAAACAGTAAAGGAACAATCACAAATGTTTACAAATATGGAATTTTCTAATTTCCCCCTTAACCCAACTCATTAAAACAGATTATAACCATATAAAACAAAAATTAAATAAATTAGTATATCAAAAAATATCCCATCTTGCAAAAAGTCTTAAACCTTTTTTACACCCAAAAACAAAAACCCATCTAACATTCAGATTCATCATTCAATTCCAAACACACAAAAACAGAGAAACCATATTCTAAAGCTAGATTCAATAACACCCTTTTACACGATAGCCTTTTGGACTAAAAGTGTGGATTAACGACCTAATTAATGACAAAAATAACCAAAACATACCAACAAATTAAAAAACTAACCTTTATAACTGCATTTTCTAAGAAGGGCACCAATAATTTGCCTTGTAGAATCATCAGCTTCAACCAACAAAATCCTCATACCAATTCTTGGTAAAAAACTTTCTCTTTTTAGTAAAGAACTAGAACCTTCTTTTTTCTCAGCAATTTCTTTTTCAATATCCATAATTTCAATTACTTCTTCACTACTTACCACAACTTCCCCCATTAAAACTTTCCCTTCTAAGATCACCCAAACAATCCCTTAAGAAAACCCACCAAAATTTCACCTTTTTCTGTTTTCTTGTGAAAAAAATGTGGCTAATTAGAGATGTCTGTTAAGTTTGGTTATGTCCTATTGTTTACCAGAAAAAAGTTTCTTGTAAGTGTATATAGTCAAAAATATCTAAGATAGCCGATAGATTTTATATAGATTAATGTTTAAATGAAGGGCTGAGATTATCTATAGAAAAAGTAGAAGTAAGCCGACTCATCTAAATTAAAACATCTTTTGGGAAGGCAACAAAAATATCTAAAATCATTGTATGGCCCAAATTAGCCACGTCAGAAATTTTTAATTAAATATTTTCGAGAATATTTTTGTAGGGCATAATCAAAAAGGAAGAAGTCATTGGTCCCTTGTTTTTTCTTACTATTTTTTATTCAGTGGTTGATATTTTATTTTTTTTCATTTATTTTATTATAATGTACTTTCTTTGTTTTTTTAACTTGAATAGTTTATCATATTTATCAAAAAAAAAATTTATTTTATAATTTTATTTTGAATGAAAATCATGGTCAAATGAAATTTTATTTGATTCGTCTTGATTTATCTTTTTATTATATTAACTTTTTATATTTTTTGTTATACATATCTGAATATATTTAAAGTTAAAATAATGTCTCATATCACAAATTCTTGTGTGACACCGTCTAACTGGGAGACATTCTCAAGACATGAGTTGAATAGTCCAACTAATATGGAGTAATTATTAACATTTGGGTTCTTTGATTTGAGGTTGTGTCATTGAAAAACAGTATTTCACAAGAGTAGTTCATCTCAAATACCGTGAAAACTAAAAATATTATCATTCAAAAAAAAAGAAAATATATCCTAAATGTCGTTATGTTTTATACTTGTGCTTATTTAATTCTTTTTATTATTCATTTAGTATTATTTATCAGTTAATTTATTTTTTAATTGTATAAGAAAATATAATTAATTAAGATCTTATTTTATTTTTACATTATTTAGTTTTATAATTTTTTGGGATTTGTTTGAGGAAGGTGATACTTGTTTCAAATAAGACAAGATTTTGATTTTTATTATTTTATAATATTTGATTATAAATAACTCATGAAAATATGTAGATCAAAGTAATTTATGGGTTAATTTCAAAAAAAATAAATAAATAATTCATTGGATAGTGTAAACTGTAAAAGTATAAAAATGATTTATATATATACGGAGGAAGTGCAAGACCATCAAATATATTACTTCATATAGTAAGATATTAACATAAAATAACTAACTATAATAAAAATGGTACATATTTAAGATTTTAAATATTTCCTTAATACTCATTAAATTAATTTTGAATTTTATTCAATCTATACTTTTTTTCCAAAAATATTTGTTATAATTTTAAATTGGTATATATTAAGTATCAAGGAAAAATTAATTCTAAAAAGTCAAGCTTTAAGCCGTCTACAAATAAAGTGTCAATATTTTGTTTATTCTTAAAAAATTTATACCTTTGCTCATTTTTATAAAGAAACTGGTGTTGGGCTCTTTGCTTCAGTCATTTAGTCCTAATTAATTTAAACATAAAGATTAAAAGAATTTGATCATAATAAATTAAATTATTGATATATTTAGAGATAAAAATAAGATATTATTTGAAAGTGATAAAATCATATGTAAAAATAAAAATAAAATAAGAAAATTTATTATAAGATGAAAATAAAAAAAATTAGGTACATTGAGGAGAATGGACTAGAAATAGTTAAATAGTTGGAGTAGATGTTTTCTATTGAGCTTTGAGTTTAGATATTTTTGGTTGGAAAAAGAGATAGGGATTCAAGAATGCAAAAAGATATTAGTAGGAACTAGATATGTTGAAGATATTTTATGTGGGCCCTATAGAAGCTGGAATTGATGGATAGTACTAATACACGTGTTGTTGTCCAAGGTTTCCAGGGTATTTATTTACTCGTATTTTGTGGTGCGTAATCTAATAGGAGTAATTAATTGTCTATTCCTAAAGCTAAAACTAAAACAATGGATTGCAGTAAATGTTCGACTACTAGTGGACGAGTTGTAATCAACTTTTGCCGCTTCTTTCTTCTACAATTTCTTTTTAAATCCGAATAGCCACTTGTTGATATTTTGTTAACGCATGAAACAAATACTCATTCCTCCACACAAAAAATCTTATATATATTATTCTTATTAATATTATTTATTATTTAAACTTATTTTATATATTGCAATTAATAGATAAGGAAAGACATAATTAAGTAAAATTTTGTTTGTATCGTTAAATTATATATTTTCATAATATTAACTTTTTATAATTTTTTGGATTTAGATGTGCAAAGTTCAATATATATATATATATATATATGATCAAATAACACATTAAATTGCGTAAAAATACAAATGTAGCAAGTATAATGGAACGGACGAAATATGAACTTAGTTTAGTCTATTTTAATGTGCATTAATCTAAAATAACATATTTTCAGTGATTATACTTTATTGTATGTCTGAAATTGAAAAAACATACTAGTTTTTGTGTCCTTTTAAAATTGGTTTACGATATAATATAATAATGAATATTAAATCTTTACAAAAACTTTTACCTTCTATTAATATTTGGGTTTATCAAAGTGCATTAAAGACCTCCTTTCACTAATTTTAATTACAATAAATTTATTTATTTATTTATATATTAATTATATTGATAAAAAAAATTTATATTGACTTCTCTCTCGCTTCCATGCTTTTCATCACCATTCACCACCAAGGCCCCAACTCACCATTCATAAAGACGTTATGCTTTTCACGTGACGTGTACTAAATGCTCATTACCCAACTGATTACACAAAAGTTTTTGTGGTAGGTTTTATTTTGGACAACACTTAATTGATCAAAATATAATTCTTACGATGAAAATATTATTAAAGAATTATTAAAAATTTACTAATTTTTATATTTAGAGGTTTGGAGAATTGCCTACCGTCAAGAAGAATATGAATGGAACTTTTAACAAATTGGGAGAATCAAATTTTAATCACTTAAGAGTATTAAAAATAACTACAACCTCTAATCAACACCAACGCTTCATTTGTTGTTTAGACATTATTCATCTCTTACTCTTAATTTGTACTTTATTATTAATCTATAAGTTAAAACATAGTCAAGTGAGATCTTATTTGATTCGTCTCAATGCAATTCATAATTTTTAATTATGTACAATTAGAGATATCAAGGATTAAATAAATGCATTGGATAGAGGGTATAAAGTAAATGAAACATTAATAGTGAATTGGAGGGACCGAGGGAGTATTTAACTTAAAAGTTTAGCTCATCTTGTAAAATTGAAATTGAAATTAATATTAAGTTGTGCAATAACTGTTTACGTTAGTGGTGTTTAAAACTGAATACTGAATCATATTTGATCCAAATATTCGATTTTCAACACAGGAAAAATTGTAATCGAATTTCGATTCACATAAACTGAATGTCCAAATATTGGATATCTGATATACTCCGGATTGGATACTAAATAACCCTTTTTTCTTATTTTCTAACTTTTTAATTTGCGCTTTTATTCACATAAATATTTATGCCAATACTTTTCATTCTTTCTTTAATTAATCAAAATTATTATTTATAGTTTGAAAAATAAATTATATTGACAATTAGATTGAATGTTCACAGCCTAAATCAATTAAAACATTAAATAAGTTATGCAATGGAACTGTAGTTTATAATTGTAAATATTAGCATCTTTATGAATAAACTTCAAAGGCATAACTCTAATATTGCTTGGGAATACTTCAGGTTTTTTTTTTTCTTTTTTACTTTTTAGAGTTTTATAATTTAAAATCTAAAAAAAGCCTTAATTAAAAGTTTGATATCGACTTTGCATAAAACTCGATCCAAATTTAAATCCAATATCTGATTTCAAAATTAGATATCCAATCTAAATTGTTTAATTTTCAAAATTAGATCAAATATCTAGTTTGAAAATCAAATACCGAATATTCCTAATCTAATAATTTGTTCAATAAGCTTAGACTACCTGAAAATAAGATACTCTAAATTTTGAATGTTAAGGAGTAGAGCTATTAATCGGGTGGGGGTCTAAAATTTTAATAGGCTGGCTCGAGGCGAGGCGAATTTAATAATTGAATCAGAGCGGGTCAAAGTTCATTTAGATTTGATGTGTCTCAATTCGTTTAAAAAATTTTATCTAATGATCTTTTAATCCAACTTTATAAGTTGTTGACGCGACTTACCTATATACTTATAATAGTATCATATGAAAAAGTTTGTAAACACATGTGCGAATGTTTTTAGGGTATTGCTAAACATCGCCACCCTTTACATTTTATCGACACCCTTATATTAATGAAATGACGAAAATGCTCCCGAACTTAAAATAACAATAATAATAATAATAATAATAATAATAATAATAATAATAATAACATTTAAAAAAAATTAAAATAATAAATAATAATAATAATAATAATAATAATAATAATAATAATAACAATAATAATGATAATAATAATAATAATTATTATTATTATTATTATAAAAATAATAATGATAATAAAAATAAAAATAATATTTAAAAAAATAAAAGAAATAATAATAATAATAATAATAATAATAATAATAATAATAATAATTATTATTATTATTATTATTATTATTATAATAATTATAATAACAATAAAAATAATAATAATAATAATAATTATAATAACAATAACAATAATAATAATAATAATAATAATAATAATAATAATAATAAAAATAATATTTTAAAAAAATAATAACAATAATAATAATAATACTAATAATAATAATAATAATAATAATAATAATAATAATAATAATAATAACAATAATAATAATGATAATAATAATAATAATAATAATAATAATATTTTAAAAAAATAATAACAATAATAATGATAATAATAATAATAATAATAATAATAATAATAATAATAATAATAACGATAATAATATTTTAAAAAAATTTAAAAAAATAAAAAATTAAAGGGTGAGTCGCACAAAACCCGCGACTCGGCCGCGGCTCAGTCGCACGTTTGCGGGTTTTGTGCGACTCACCCCTTTAATTTTTTTTTATTTTTTTAAAATTTTATTATTATTATTATTATTATTATTTATTTTATTTTTTTAAAATATTATTTTTATTTTTGTTATCATTATTATTATTATTATTAGTAGTAGTAGTATTATAGTCTAGGGGCAATATCGTCAACTTATTAAAATAGGGTTGGCGATAAAATGAAAAGGGTGGCGATGTTTAAAGATTGTGTATTTTTATGGCAACCATCCAATAATAAACAAACTTGGCCATTTGCATTAAAGCCTGTTATTAACTCGACCCATTAATAACTCATTTCAAAGTATAGTAATTCTCTTATGAGACCGTCTCTTTAAAAGATGACTCTTCGGAGGTCCAACCCACAAAAATTGATTAATTAAAAAATTGTTAATTAATTGAACTTTACTATGGTAGAAATTTAGGGTATACCGAGTAGAGATTTGATATACATGAAGTAGGTATTTGGGGTATATCAAGTAGGAATTATTTGAAATATACTAATAGGTATTTGGGCTATTAAGTAAGGGTTTGAGGTATATCAATTAGGGGTTTATGATATACCAAACATGTGTTTGGATATACCAAGTAGGTATTTAGGGTTGTCGAATAGGTGTTTAAGGTATACCAATTGTAAGTTTTGGGATATACCAATTAGATAATTAGGGTACACACCGTAAGTTTTTGAGGTATGTCAGGTACAGATTTGAATATACCAAGTAGGTATATGGGATATACCAAGTATATATTTGGGATTGTTAAGTACGTGTTTAAGGGTATATTAAGTATGGATTTGAGTATATAAAATAGGTATTTGAGGTGTGTTAAGTAGTGTTTTGAGGTATACCAAGTCGCTAATTGTTTGAGATTTACAAGAACCAGAAGATTAAAAACACCCATTACAACTTCAGCAAGCTAAAAACATACTATAAACCCATGCTTGACGTATCATAAATGCCTAATTGATGTATCCTAAAACTCTACCAAGTAAGCGTGCAGTTATAGCGTTACACTATATTTTTCATTTTTTAAAATATAATGAGTCGATCCATCCAATTAGAGACGGTATCTCAAACAGACAGTCACTCTCAACGATGTGTGTTCAAGGTAACCTATCCTTAAACCGTTGGATCCATCCGCCTATTAAACACCTGTATTTAAGGACAACATTATAATGTTAGTGGAAATCAAGCAAATCTGAGATTAGTCACTAATATTCTTAGTCCCTCTCAATTGCACCCATTTTGTTTTAGTTTATTTTATTAATTTTGTAATTTTTTTTGGCAATAGTTACTTCTTTTTTTTAAATCTCATTTACAAATTTATACTTTTTTTCCACCTTAATCACTCATTTTATTTATCACTTTTTTTGTCTTATTTTCAAACTTAAATGTCTTTTTACTAACATATTACAACAAGTGCAATTTAAGAGAAACAAAGAAACTATATCTTGATCTCAATATTATTTGTAAATAAATGAATTTTAAAACTCCTTTACACATAAACCAAAAAACAATTTCTTGCATATATACTCTAACCATTTTTATTTTACACTTTCTATTTCATTTAGTTTCAAAATTTAATTAATTGATTATGTCTTGTCATACCATTAATTCACAACATTTTTTCTCCCTCAAAATTTCCTAAATTTCTATTATCCACATAATAAATGATACTTTCTCCGATTCACTACTAATGTCCCATTTGTTTTTTGTATACTATTTATCTCTTGTTTTTAATTTTGTATTTTATTATTAATCTATAAGTTAAAACATAGTTAAGTGGGATCTTGTTTGATTTATCTAAATGTAAAGATTATTTATTTCAACTTTTCATAATTTTTAATTATGCACAATTAGAAATATTAAGGATTGAATAAGTGCATTACATAGAGTATATAAAACAAATCAAACATTAGTAGTGAATTGGAGGGAGCAAGGGAGCAGTACGAAAGTTGAATTGATATTTTCTTCACATGTGAATGAAATCTCCACCATCCAAATTGAATTTTGTTGTTTGCATTCATTCTCCTATCAAGACCAAAGACTTCTCCTTTAGAAAAAAAGAGAAAAAGTCAATAAAATTGTAATTCAATAGTGCTATTAAATTTAGACATGAGTAGAGGTGTTCATTCGGTTGATCGGGTCGGTTTCGAACGGGTGTTATTCGGTTCGGTTGCATTTCGAATCGGTTATTTTTCGGCTGTGTGTTACAACGGGTCACACGCGGGTCGAGTCGGTTAGTCACAGTTCGGTTGGAGATCGGTTATTCAAGCTATCGGGTTAGCATCAGTTCGGTGTCGGTTGAAGTTCGTGTGAGTGTCAATCGGTCTCGGGTTGTCATCGATTACTAATTGGTTCGGTTTTTTCGGGTACAGATCGGGTTCGAGCTTTATTTTTCGAGTAGTTATCGGTTACGGAAAACTATCGATCGGGTCAATATCGAAATAAGTTAATAGTCAGGTTTTTAATTGATGTATGCTCATTTTATGGCAGATCAATTTATTTCAATTAGTTTATATATATATATATATATATATATATATATATATATATATATATATATATATATATATATATGAGACTTTTATTTAATAATGCATCATGTTGCTACTTTTGATTATTGGTTGAATATTAAAACTCAATAATCGAAACTCGATTTGTTTGAATGAATAAGAATAATCTAAACTATCTCGTAGGCTATTAGTTACGTACTTAGACTTATTAGCGTTATTGTCTTATTGAGTACTCTAAAGTATAAACTAATAGTCTCTCCAATTCAGAGTAATTATCTCGATTTCTTTTTAGGCTTGTAATTAACCTATTAGAAATTTAGAATATATTACTAGAGGAGAATTTATGCAAATTCCAAATGAGACATTTGTTTTTTAATTAGAGGGAGTATAAGCTATTAGAATATACATTACTCTATTACACTAATAATCGATTGTATTTCTAAGTTTGATAATTGAAACTTATTATATATAATAAAGTGAATTAGATTAATAGTAATCATAACCATTTTATATGATATTATGTATTTATACTTATTAGTGACCATGAATACTTTAAAATAATAAATCTATTACACTAATAATTGATCGTATATTCGTATGTAATTTAAAGCTTAATAATGTTTGGAACTATATCTATTGGAGTGAATAAAACTAATACAAACTATCTTATAGAGTTATACTTATAGAGTTATAGTTATAGACTTATAGACTATCATTGACATTTGACTGTTAACTCAATGTTATTACTTATTACTATTAGTTATTTGTTATTATTGATCTTGAATACTCTAAACTCTAAAGTAATTTATAGGCTATTATTAATAATCGATCGTAGATTCGTAATTCAAAGTTCACTTATCATAATTCGATCTATTATAGATTATAGTAAATGAAACTAGTGTAGTACTCCACCTTTTTTGATTATTCGTAATGCATCATGTTGCTACTTTTGATAATTGATTAAATATTAAAACTCGATAATCGAAACTCGATTTGTTTGATTGAATAATAAGAATAATCTAAACTATCTCATAGGCTATTAGAATATACATTACTCTATTACACTAATAATCGATTGTATTTCTAAGTTTGATAATTGAAACTTATTATATATAATAAAGTGAATTAGATTAATCAAGTAATCATAACCATTTTATATGATATTATGTATTTATACTTGTTAGTGACCTTGAATACTTTAAAATAATAAATCTATTACGCTAATAATTCATCGTATTTAATTTAAAACTTAATAATGTTCGGAACTAGACCTATTGTTAGTGACTTAGAAGAAGAGGTAATTAGTAATGACTAGCTATAAACAAGACCAAACAAGAGGTAATTTATGCTTGTCCCACATCGACTTAGAAGAAGAGGTAATTAGTAATGACTAGCTATAAACAAGACCAAACAAGTGGTAATTTATGCTTGTCCCACATCGACTTAGAAGAAGAGGTAATTAGTAATGACTAGCTATAAACAAGACCAAATAGCCTTGGGGCATATTTAAAAGGGTCGGTTGGCTAATTATGCCATGCTTACCCTTTGATTTGGTGAGTGCTGTATGGAAATCAAGACATATGGCCAACATAATTTGTGCAAACTAGAAGGGTTGGCTCGCTTGGCCGACCCTCAATCTCAGTTAAACACTAGGTTGCACTAAAATGGCGGACACGGGGACACGTAAATGGTGGTAATATAATAAATATTTCAAATTAAAGATAATTTTACAATCTTTCATTTGATATTTGTAAATAAACACTTTAAAAATATAAAACTCACATAACATTCAAATAAGTACCAAATAAACAACATGAGTATTTTTCAAATATCCTAAGTTAGACTAAATATTTCCAATATTTTAAAACATTTATTTTTTTACTTATAATATCCACTTTTGTTATTTAATATCTTATACATCATTTAAGATGTTTAAATTAAAATATTCAAATTTTGTATTTGGACTTTTTATATCGTCTCATATTTCATACAAAAATTACTAAATTATCTATCAGCACTTTCTAGTTCCTATTATAATGGGCATGTATAATATAAGTCCATTATCCTACAGATTATTGTGGAATGCTTTTATAATTTCAAATACTTATACATTTAATTAAATAACTAAAAGAAGTTTTTTTTTTCAAACCTTTTCCAGATATAGAAGGATACTAGATAATAAGATTTTACTCACTATACCTTCAAATCAATCTATACAACACTTCTAATTGGCCCATATAAATAACACACTAGTGGGATTGCGTTCTTTCACCTAGGCGATGTGGAACAATGAGAAAAACAGAATTCATCTTGAATTAGTTGGCCATACATAAAAGGAACGAGCATGCATCAGAACTCAATGACCCAATAAAGCTACATAGATGTATAAGTGATGTAAATTTTTGGGGTTAAAAACTTAATATTTATATATTTAAATTTGGTGGATGTATAAGTGATGAATGTAAATTTTTGGGGCTTAAAGTTTGAAGAATTGGTGGAATCTTATTGGTTTATAATTGATTTGCTAAAATATTTATATATAAACTTGTTTACAATCTTTCAATATTAGAAATTAGTTTTCAAATATTCAAAAAATCATAATTAGAAAACTGAAATTGGATTCGGATGTATAACAGTTCGATTAAGAATCGGTTCGGGTTGGTATCAGTTCGGGTTAAAAACAGTTCGATTAATAATCGATTCGGATTTGTATCAGTTCGGGTTAAAAACAGTTCGATCTTAATCAGTTTTAGTCAGGTTGCATTCGGTTACGTTCATAATTCGGGTCGAATTTGAATCGGGTCGATCATTGTTCAGTTCGGGTAACATCGGTTAAGGTTTATATGTCGGTTATAAAATTCGGTTGCAGTTCGAGTTCGATTTTGGCCTTTTCGGTTATTAAACGGTTCGAGTGAAGTATCGGTTCGGGTAATTGCGGTTCGGTAAACCTAAAAAACTTACATTTTTTTCGGGTCGGATAATTTTCGGTTCCGAGTCGGATTTTCGGGTCGGGTTTGTTTTGAACAGCTCTAGACATGAGGAAATCAACTTGTCCGCCTCCTAATGGCTATAAATAAATAAAGAATTAGATGCCCTAAATTACTTTTTTTAATAATGTCAAAGTCTAATCATTGTTTATGGATTCTTCTATTTATCAAAAATTGATGGAAAATCAAAAGGAGAACAACGTCGTCCATCCTTATATGTTTGTTTATATTTTTTTATAGCTGGAAACCACATATTTTATCCATAGCGTGTTCACCAACTTGCATGCTGTCTTTCTCCTTCAAAAAATATCATTACACTATTTTAGGGGTTGTAGTTAAACTATTCAATAAATATTTATAGGAAATTTCTGAGCATGTTCATCTTATTCTCGATCGTACAGAGCCTAAGGTGTAGATATTAAATTATAAAGTATATATTAAGTATTTAAAGATATAAAATTGTTTGAAAAATATTATAATTTTTAAAATTATATTTGAACTTTATGCCTAATTTAATATTTGGAATTCAATTTTATGTTGCCAAATAAGTCATTAAATAATTTGTTAATTTTTGCTTTGTCCATAATATATGTAAGTGGCAAATCTAAGAATTTGGTGAAGGAGTTGCAAACATATCATTTATAGTATTAAAAGATTTAAGTATTAATAGATTCAACATAAAAGCATAGATTTTCTTTTAATTGTTCCCTCAAGTTCTCATATTCTGAAAATTTAAATTTTGCACCTAATTATTTGAGTGTAAAATAAATCTTTTTCTAATAAATATATAATATGAAAATTCCTTCACTAATCCAACCTTTTTATGATTTTTCTATAATAATCTCACCTATTGATTAACTATGAATAATCTCAACTTCTGGGGATATCTTCCTAGAGTAAACCCGATAACCGGATGACTTGTTATAGTAAGTTTTATTTTTTTAAAAAAAGATAAATTAAAATAAAATGTCGAAAAAATTCTGATTTTTTTTATTATTCAAAATTTTTTATGTAAATTTTCAAATTTTTTCTCTAATTTTACATTAATTTTCAGTTTACTATTTTGGTAAATTACCTAATGTAGCTGGCCATTAAGTTACTCGGATTTACTCTATTTTACTCTAGGCAAATACTCCTTAGAGTTGGGATTATTCATGATTAATCAATAGGTAGAGTTATTGTAGAAAAATCATGGAAATGTTAGATTATTTTAGGTAATTTTCCTATATATTACCTTGTTTAAAACTGTAACAAAGAAATATATATTGAAAATACAAAAAAAAAAAAAAAAACTATAATTATAATGGATCTCATTCACTACAATAAAATTAATTTTTCGCGACATAAGATTTAGTGACATTAAAAAATTTCATTGATTTTTATTTTTAGGGTAATAATTATTGATTTTTATTTTAAGTTTCATTATAAAATAATTTAGTGATACTTTATTTGACCTTTAGTCAAATTTGTAGCTGGTACTATAGTTTATAATGACATTTATAAGAAATGTCACTAGATTTTATGTCGCGAAAAGCTTTAGTGTGATTTTTTATCATGCTGCTAAAGGGTTTAATAAATATCGCTAAATCCATCATATATATCTTTAGAAATTTAAAATAGTAACATTTAAATTAAATGTCACTAAATATATCCTACATAAAATATGTTAATGTTGTAGTGTTTAATCATCAACGTACGTTGAACCGAAAAAATAAATTTTTTTTAGCATTATGGTCGTAGTTTTTTTTTTCATAAATAGGGGTGGGGACATTTTCAGGTAACTAAAATTTTTAGCATCATAAATTTTTGTTGGAAGTTTAGGTTAATTTTGGATCAAATAAAAAATATACAGGTTTATTTTTTTTGAGGTTGCGCAACCCTCTGCAATTAAGTAGAGCCACTAATGTGAATGTACGTATTTTAGGCACAAGTCAAAGACTGAAAGTGTACGTTATAAATCTCAAGTGAACTCTTTTAATTGAGAAAATAATAAATACTTTAAACTTGATTTTTCATGAATATGAAAAAATTAAAGTATGTCTATACTTGAAATTTTATTAGATTCGTTTTAATGTGTGGAATTTAAATATATATGTTAGATAATTATTATAAAACGTATACAAGTTATTAAGGCTCATATTATACTTGAAATATGTGTAAAAAAAGTAAATCGTAATTAATATTGTAAAACTAATAATTAAATAATCTAAAAATAATCAAAAATTTAGGACTGATTTCTCACGAATTTGATAGTTGGAAATTTTGATATGCAATACAAAAGAGCATATGAAGTACAACTTAACTCCGTTCATACAACTTGAATAAATTAATAGGGTAATTTTAGACACAAGTATATGTGAGTATAGATTTTTATATACGAAAAGGTGCGACAATGAGCAATTAGTATTAAAACTAATATTTTACATTTTAATTTTAATGTACACATATTTTATATTTATTGGTAATTTAAGTTATATTATTATCTTAAGTAATACTTCAAATATATATTTTCAATCATGCTTTCATTATGTTGTAAATTGTAATATATAATTATATCGATTATTGCTTTTAATCGGAAATCTTAAATGCTTTCTTTAAAATGAATACTTATAAGTAATTTTATATTCACATGCTTGGTACATTGCACATGGTATATTAGTTACTCATAAGTCATAATGAGATAAATTACATTTTAGAAATATAAAAGGATGTCAACCATGCATTTATATATATTATTATATTATATGTAAATTTCAACTACTAGAAATTTAATACCTTCATATTTTTTTAACTCGTCTAGGCTACACGTGTCACACATAAGCTTCGTATCTTACCGTAAAAGGAAAAGACACATAGCGTAGAAAATGTGGTTTTATTAGAGCCATGATGGCTCTTGCATATGATACAAATATAATTTAATAGTACTATGAATCTATGATCAATCAAAGTAGGGCAGTTGGGAATTTTGATGGAGTGATATGTGTTTGTCCTTTGTCTCCCTCTAATTTAAAAAAAAGTTTTCTATACTTTTTTAATATTATTTTTAATATTTAATATTTATAATTTTACTTATAATAGTTAACAGCTCACTGTTTACCTATAAAGGTTTCACCTTTAATGGTGAAACCCCTACATATGACATTAATACAAAGAAAACATTCTAATGGATGCCCTAGCTTCTATAATGTATTTGTCTCACCTCTCTTATTTCTAGTGATGTTTTAAGCCTCCTTTTATATCCTACAATATATTAGAAACCCAAAGCACAAGTGGGCTTAAACTCCAATTAAACCGGCACATAAATAGAAAACCCGCATATTGTTCCTATCAAGCTTGCTCAAACAAGCACAGGGTCTGCTCGAACGAGCACCTGTGTTTAGCCCATCACTGCCTTTAGCTGCTTCATGCCTCGATCAAGCATCCTTCCCTTTGTGCCTTGCCTCGTTCAAGGCACAACTCAAAGCTCTTTTGGTGCACTTTCTTGTGGTGTCCCAACCAACACATCAACATAGGATTTAGGTCTTGACTCCCCCTCAAGACCAAACCCATCATCAACCTTCTTTGTGCACCACCCATCATCATAGTCACCATCAACAAATGTCACCTTCTATGACTTAGGCCTTGCACCCCTCTCAACATGATGCAAACCTACACTCCTTAGCAACACATGTCCATTGTTGCCTATAACACCCATCAAGTGTACTAAGCACCCATTTGCCACCTTCAAGACTCCATCACCTTGAGTCATCATGGTGTACCCAATCTTTTCTAATCTCCTCAATGAAATTAGATTCTCCATCATCTTAGAAATATATCTCACAGCCCTAAACTTCCTCATAATGCCATTTTGCATTCTCAAATGCACCTCATCTATGGCCTCAATCATAACTTCCTCACCACTAGGTAAGGTCACCTCTCATGCTCATAAGCCATCACCCTTGTAAACAAGCTTTTGTCTCTACAAATATGATATGGGTGTACGGAGTCAAACACCCAATCACTATCATTATCACACTTGGCCAATAGCACATGACCATCATCAACATCACAATTAACCTTCATCACAAGGCTTGGGAGCTCACTCTTCTCTACAACCCTTTCTTAAAAGTTGTTGTCTTTCTCACCTTCTCAAATGGAGCTTCCCTCTTCTTCCCTTTGAGCTTCTTACCATCACCAACCTCAATAGTTGGCTTCTTCATTTCTTTCAAAAGCTTCAAGCTTCTAAGTTCTTTCTTCAACTTGTCACAAGTGTATTGAATATGACCTCTCTTGTGGCAATGATAGCACACCTTATCCCCATAATTAATTCTTGCCCTCTTGATTTCGATTTTCTCTTGATTCTCTCTTTGATGGATTTCCCCCATTGATTTTACCATCCTCAAAAGATGGATTCTCATCAACAATCATACCAACCTCCATGGATGGTAATTTCTGACCATTGATACTATCCATTGTAAAACCTTCAAGTTTTTCAACTCTCAATAACAAAGACTCTATCACTAGCCTTTTCTCTACCACCATTGTTAATAGGTTCTCCTTCTCTCTTGAGAACTCCATTAACAAACTCTTCATCTCTTGCACACCTACTATTTTTCTCTCCTCAAAGGTTTCAACACACTTTAATAGCTTCAACAAATTATCCAAACACTTCTCAAATTCTACCATATCTCTTCTACCTTATCCCCAAGCCTTTCTTCACTCAATACCCCGTGAAAACACACCAAGCTCTGATACCAACTGAAAGAGAAAATTTTGGACCCAAAAATGGTAGAATAATGGTTCGAAGTTGAGTAAAAAATAGAGCAAGAACAAAAGAGCAACAAACAATCAACACAATGTGTTTATGAGGTATTTATGGATATCTCCTCTCAAATAAAGTATCTTATCATTAATATAAAATCAATTACACTAATGACTCAACTTATAATAGTTAAGAGCTTACTCTTAACCCATGTAAAACCCCCACATATGGCACTAATACAAAGAAAACATTCTAATGGCCAATGCCCTAGCTTCTATAATGTATTTGCCTCACCTCTCTGATTTCTAGCGATTTTTTAAGCCTCCTTTTATAGCTTACAACATATCAGAAACCTTAAGCACAAGTGGGCTTAAACCCCAATCAACTCGGCACATAAACAAATAACCCTCATATTGCCTATGTCAAGCTCGCTCGAATGAGCATAAGATCTACTTGAACGAGCGCCTGTGTTTAGCCCATTATTGCCTTCAGCTGCTTCGGGCCTCGATCGAGCATCCTTCCCTTTGTGCTTTACCTCGTTCAAGGCACAACTCAAAGCTCTTTTTGTGCACTCTCGTGCATTGATCATGACCTTCCTTGCCTTCCCCAATGCCACCCTTATGCACCTCACTCATACTCTCTGTTACACCATCATCATGACACACTGATCATGACACACTGAAGGCTTTCTTGTGTTGCTCACAACACCATCGCACTTGGTAGATTGGGCACTTGCTCTAATAGGTTTGAATCTGATTAAATATATGACAACAACTTAAGATTCAAATCTACGATTACAAGTCTAAATTTTCAAACCCCTAATCACAAATCTCACAGATTGGAGTTCAGATTAAAGTCCGAAACAAATTATAAACTTATTTCGTAATTTTAATTTAATTTTATCTTGTATTGCAATAACCATAAAGTTATACTTTTATTAATGATAACCATATAGGAGCGTAAAACTAGTAATTAAAATCCAACATAGATTCAATTAGTTCAAAAAATAATGTTATTAGCTCCAGCTATAAAAAAATACTATGTGATAAAAAACTAAGGGCCAAGCAAAGCTTATGAAGTCCCTATTTACTTGTACAACTAAATCAAAAATGGGCCTTTAACAATTTGAAAGGCAGAATGTCATTTCAATTTCGAATTATATTAGACATTGCAAAGAGATTAAATCACTAAATGAGTATTTGCAAGAAATGATACCAAATGATTAAATGAACAATGTCAAATACAGTGATACACAACACCAACATATTACATTTCTTCCATGCTTTTCCATCGAATTTTTTTTTTCTCTTTTTCTTGATCGAAGTTCCACTTCATTTCTTTTTAGTTTAATGAAAAAATATTCGAAAAAATTATACATCTATCTAAAATATTTTTAAAAATTGTAAAAAGAAAAAACCAATAATTTAATTAGTACCTGATATTAGAGATCTTGAATTGGCACAAATTTTGGTATTTCCCCTTTTCTTTTCTCTTTTGACTAGCTAGAATAGAAAGTTTTCCCATAATATTGCCCAAAAAAAAATAATTCCCAGTTTAGGTATTATGAGAAAGTATTTCCCACAATACCGTCCACGTAGGATAGGTTTAAAATTTTTTTTTTTAATATAACCGCCACATGAAATGGCGGTTTTGTTTAGGAATCTGAACTAAACCGCTAGATGAAATGGCGATTTAGATGAATTTAAGTTTTTTTTTTTTTAAAAATTAATTTGAAGCAAACCGCCACTTGAAGCGGTGGTTTTATACCTGTACAAAACGCCAGTTTCTGTTCATTTTTCTTCACTTCATTTCATTTGCTTCGTTTTCAAGTGCTTGCCGGTTCTCCTTAAAAAAGAAAAAAAATTCTTCAATCCTCATTTACTTCATATTCACAATTCCTCTCATTCAACTAAATTAATCAACTATATTCTCATCTTCTCCTTCTTTACTTGTTCATTTTCATCATCATTTAAGGTATTAATATAAACCCTAATTTATTTCAATTTGCAAATTGAATATTTTGTTCATTATTGTTGTCATTTGAAGTTATAAATACATTGATTGTTTGTTACATTATCTTGATTTCATGATTTAAGCTTACATTTTACACATTCGTAGATGAATTTTATGATTTGGTTTGTATGCATATAAAGTGTTTGAAGAAATGCTTCAATGATAATTTATTACTTTGTTGGGTTAGTTTAATGGTTTTAGTATATATTCATGGTATTTTTAGCTTTATATTTGAATTGAAAGTTCTAATAAGTGTTCTAATACCTTAATTTGACAAATTCTTGTATTCACATTTACACTTCCCTTACTCATAATCAACAATAAAGTGTATGTGAAATCACATGAAAAACATGTTTGTTTTTGCAGAATATGGATCATTATCCCGTTATAGTGTATTGGGGTGGGGACGTAAGTTATACTGGATCTGATGTTGTATATAATGGAGGATTAAATACAGTGATGTTTATCCATCGTCAGAATACTAATTTTGAGGTGTTTCATAGCAAAATCTGTGATGTAATTAGTTGTGATCGCGTAGATGAGTACAGTTGGGGAAGTGCTACCCTAGCGTATCTGTATCGTAACTTATGTCGAGCATCTCGTAAGGGTGCCAAGGACATTGGTGGCTGCTTGATATTGTTACAGATATGGTCATGGGAGCATATTCATATAGGGAGCCCATAATTCGGATGATTCGACCCGATGGGCAACATGATCAGGAAGATGACGCGGATTATTTTGAATCGGTGTTAGGTTCACAACATTGTCGCGGGATGGATCCTTTAGCAGTAAGGTAGCAACCCTTAATTCACTATTCAAATTCATAATTTCACTATTTTATGATACATGAAAATTTTAAACAATGTTCATTTGTTTGCAGCTGGCTTCGCGTATATCTTTCTAGATTCCACTCCCCACATACTCTCGTCTACTATAGAGACGCACTTGATCGACAACGAGACGAGCAAGTTATTGACATTTACTATTTGTATTAGTTATGAATAAATTGTATATATTACTGAGCATATTGATTTCTATTACAGATGACATGACAGCCTTACACAGCAGCTAAGATGGACGCTCTGCCACACATATGTACATCGGGCCACGAGATTTGGAGATCGCGTTGTCCACTTATTTGCTTTGACATCGTTGAGCTACATCTCCCGGATCGTGTCATGCGTCAATTCGGTTTGGAGCAGGTTATTCTGCAAGCCTTTGACACCCAACCTCAACTACATGCGATCGATCGGAGGACTGGGGACAAGAACTAACTCGTACGACATAGATCGCATGTAGATGCCTGGAGTGACCAAGCATCTAGATTGGTTCAAGGAGATAACTTCACAGGTCATAGCTCTGCTATGTACATGAGTTGGTACAAGTGTATTTCCATATTACGCCTAATGAACATCACATTTGCGCAGCCAGGATCACATTGCCATCCGACATCTACGTTACTGGTACGTCTTCTTTCAACACTCATAACATATAGTAATAGTTTTATGTGACTCTTTTAACAATACAATAATAAAAAACAGGCTGAGCGCATCCGATCGGTGCTCATGCAATGCAATGACACGATTCAAGGGGCCGCTACATCGCCAGTTGATGTGGGGTATCGGCAATGTTCTCAAACCCTAGGCTCCATTAACGTGTCGTTGACCGATGCATTGAGTCAGGCGGGTTATGAGTACCTCATACCGACTCCACCCGTCATTGGCGAGGTAGATGACACATTCCACACTCCTTCTCCATGGAGTTCAGCCCACCGAGGTAGCTCTTCTGGAGGATCCAGTTCTCGGTCCACAAGAGGTCGCCAGCGTTCATGTACTTGAGGTCGGTCTTCCAGATCGCCATCGACATCCGGTACTATGTCGCCATTCGTTCCTCCAGCTTCCATCACCACTCCTCCTCCACATCCATCGCCTCCGCAAAGGATCATCACCTATCAGCGTGCTAGTCAACAACGAAATCATGCTCTTAATGTTATTGCGGAGGTTGACGAGTTCACACCATCATCATCCACCGGTGCGCAAAACAAAAGGGCCCGGGGGTTGTAGTTTAACAAATTTTGTATATTCTTATATGATTTGAACTTCTTGTATGACTTTCCTTGATTGTAATATATCTTCGCATTATTTTCTGAATTAATTTTTTCAAATCAAACTGGTTCGTAATTGATTATTATGGAATAGATGGTATTGAACTAGTTTAATGCAGGTTGCGTTCACTATTTAAGGGAAATGAAAGAAAAAAAAAGTTGCAGGCCACAAGCAAACCGCCACATGAAGTGGCGGTTTGATCACCAGGGATCAAACCGCCACATGAGATGGCGGTTTTCCTTGACCAAACTGCTACTTCATGTGGCGGTTTAATGCTTAAGGCAAACCGCCATCTCAAGTGGCGGTTTTGTCTGAAAAATAAAAAAAAATAAAAACAAATTTCCATGTGGACGGTATTGTTGGAAATACTTTCCCACATAATGCAAAGTGGGAATTAATTTTTTTTTTAGCAATATTATGGGAAAAGGTTCGCAAGAATATGGGTAAAAAAATTTTTCACAATTTCTTTTCAAAATGTAATAGAAATTAGAGATCTTGAATGATGAATGAATAGAAACGAGACTCTAACTTGGCTATCTTTTAGATTTAATAGTAAAAAAATAAATTTGCTTTTTCTTGGAAATTCTGAGAGCTATTAAACAGGAACTCACAAAATTAGATGTTGGGAGGAAGATAAATCGAGTACCATTTAAAAATTTGTTGCTGCAAAAGGCTTGACAAATGTCTATACCCAAGTGTATTTAAGGAATGTCGTATCGTATTCAATTTTGTAAATTCTGTCTTTTGAATATGTTTTAAGAGGAATTGGTTTAACCCTGATAAACACCCACGAAAAATACTAAAGGTTGGAAAGTTCGATTTATATATCAATTTAGTAATCCTGTATTGTTAAAATGTAAATTTAGTCGATTAGACTACTTTTGTATAATTGATTTCATCTTAAAGCGGTTCCTCTAAATATTAAAACACGATATTCAAGCATGAAAAATATTTGCTACGTTTGTGTTTTTTTGTCGAACACATTCCAAAGCTCTCACCATTTGCATGATCAATAGCAAACTAAACATCTCAATCTTAGAAGATGAAACAATGAGTTAAGAATTTTAATTTTCCAAAATCTCACACTTCAATTTATTTATTTCTTAAAAAATAAAAAATATGCTTTAAAATGTAAACATCTGAAAAGAAATCATAAAAATCATGAATAAACTCTGTTCCTATCTGTATGTATCTTAATTTACAATCATGGAAGGTTATTTTGGTTTAATAATTGTCTATTAGTTCACTTTTCAGGATCGGTAGCAGGGGAGCTTCCACCAGTAGTTGGCCTAAAAATCACAGAACAAATCGAAGATTTTGTTAAGTCAAAAATCCATAATCTTGTCTAAATCTAAGACAATTGATTAAAGGAATATGAGGGAAGAAAGTGAAGAACTTACAGGCCAACAACCACTTTGAAAGAATCATAGATACCCCATTGAGCACCAGTTAAGGTTCCGATCATGACTATACGAAGAGGAAGTCCACGCGTAAATAAACCCCATACTCCTAATTTCTTCACAGCCTGAGAGTTTCATGTAAATGGAAACGTATATTACTTTTTGGGTTTAATTGCCAAATGTGATTTGGTAAGCTAGAAATATTAACTAATTTGCCAGCTATTATTTAGCCTGTTAGTTGAATTATTGTTATTCAGAAGTTTGATAAATTAGTTGTTAATTATTTACTATTTATTAAAAAAATTGGTTAAAAAATCAAAAAAATGATACGAAAAATTCACTATAATAATCTAATTTTTTATTGATTTTTGTACCATAATTTCTATTTTTGAGTAACAAAAAAAAAATTAAAATAAAAAGTCAAGATTAAAATCAAAAAAGAACCTTTTCAATTTTTGTAATTAATTTTTTTTACTTTCACTAATTCTTAAATTCTTAAATGAGACTTTCTCATGGTGACACTATCTCTATTGGACTGGTCCAATATACGTTTTTTGTTTTAAAATGATCACTTATAATTTTAATATAATTACTTTTTATGGTTTTAGAGTGATAACTTATAACCTTAAAACGATTACTTATGATCTTAAAGTAATAAATTGAAGAAATGGACTATTTTATGAAACGGTCTCATAAAAGACGAGTTGTTTTACTTTTCTATTTTTTAATGCTAAGTGACTTGTTTTGTAGGTTAGAAACTACCTTGGTGCAACACATCTATAGTTGAGATTATTTATGTTTAATTAAAATTTGAGATTATTGTAGAGAAATCAGTAAAATATTGGATTATTTTTGATAGTTTATCCAAAAACTTAATCATAGTATTTTATTAATTTTGACTTCAAAATCAGCTTTTGAGCGGAAATAAAGCCATTCACCAAATAACCCATTTAATTGTTTGATAAACTAAAAAAATTAAAACCCAAAAGCGCCAAATGCCGAAGTAGACTTGTAGAACAAAATTAACCATAATAAAAATGTTAAGTTGGAATACATACATCAGCAACAGATGCACCCTTAGCATTGTTGAGGAAGGAAACCAAGTTGTCAGCAGGATTTGATACAACTGCACATAAAATTCCAGCGATATATCCACCCGCAAAACTAACCCCAAGCTGTAATGTCTTGCTGCATTGTTCTTTTGGTGTTGGGATGGCGTGCTTGTACATCAGCTCTACTATTGTCTCAAATGATGCAAATTTCATCATTGTATCTGCATTCATAATCCACACAATTATTGTCTATTTAATACTTAGAATTCATCAAATGATGTTATGAAAACATACTGAAGCTGATAAATAATTTCACTTACATGGAATCTGACGGCCCCAAAGTGGTACTAGTCCTTTATACAATCTGTAGGAAGATTTTACATTTAAATTAATGAGTCAGAATGTATGTAGAGTGTTTTATTATATATATCATTCAAAGAAACTCCCTAGTCTATTTGTAAAATTATTTAACAACACAGAAAATGCTAAAGCCTTAATCTTAAAAGATCGGCGATAACTATATGAACTAATAGATCAGTTTTGTGGTCGAGTATGAATCGAAACCATTAGGATAAATCCACATTTTCAATTTTACAACTTACTGTTGAAACTAAAGGTGTTTATTCTGGTTATTGGGTCAATTTTAAGTCAGGTGTTTCGGGTCAGCTCAAAATCGGTCATGCATCCACATTGATTTTTATATGATTTTAAATTCATTTTAAAGTCAGGTCAAGTTTGGTTTGATTACAAGTTCAAGTAAACATTAGAGGATTGGATCTGTTTTTAATAACTCTAGTTAAATGATACAAAGAAGGGTAAAGTATTAAGGGAGAAAATTTACCCCAAAGCACCTTCAGATTTGACAAATTTAGGGAGACCATCAGAAAGGCCTTTAGCAAAGCCAGGTTGAGTTTGTACGCGAACTTTAACAGCCTCAAAAGGGCAAAGAGCAACATCAGCAATTATCTCTGCAGAAGCAGAACCTGCCAAAATTATTAATGTTTTGTATTTTGAAGCATATTCAGGGCCTGCAATATCCGAGTAATACTTCTTGAAGAACTCATAGCCTCCCATTTTAAAAGCTCCTTGAGCACTGTAACCAAAAAAAGTTGGGGCCCATCCCTTGTATAAACCCTTGATTCCCTGCTCTCTCATTATAATTCCAAATCCAGAGCGTACACTCTTGTACTTTGCTGGATCAATCTGAATAATAATTTGAAGAGATGCAATGTTCATAATAAGTTTTGATTCGAACAAATGTTAACAACAACAGCGGATCTAGAACACAATCAAATGATGTTAATAATATAAATAATATGCTTAAAAAGGGTTAAACTTAGGTTAATATTGTTACATATCAATGCTAATATCAACATATATATATATATATATATATATATATATATATGCCTAGATATATTGTTGTAACTTGTATACATAAGTTGAATGCTGTCAGTTGATAACATTGATTGGCATAGATCTGCCTTTGTTAACAACCAACTTAACTAAAAAGTTAAGATGATGGTTAAGATGATGATTGAAGTCACCTCATACAAAAGCTTTTTTAGTTAGAAGTGTACATGTAGTATATGCTTTGCTATACAAGATGTTATATTTGAACTTTGGAATAAGGGGTGAATTAGATTCAAACCCCGAGTTCGTGACCATCCGTCACATTAGGTAACTTACGTGACGGCTCATTTGATTGTTGGTGTCAAATGGTGTTAATATGAATGATTTATAGTGTAAGTTTTCATGTAATATACAATGTCATTACTATAGTAATAAAACTTTGATCATAAAAAGTTTTTTTCTCACAATTATTCATTACTACCTAATACCAGCGTGCCAAATGATAATGTGTTGAAATAAATTTTGTGAAGAAAATATTAATCGAAATAGAACAAGCATATCCGTTAAACTTATCAAAAGATTATCCCACCAAAGTTATACTAAATATTCATTATTATCTTCACTATTTAATACCGAATATCAATTAGGTTTTAGCTTATAAAATATGACATTAAAGATCTATTATACTACCTACCAACTAAAAACTTAAGTTTAAAGTATCCACATATCACACCCGTTTTCTATCATGTCGAAATCTGACATCACATTAAGGGACCAAATCAATTAAAAGCTGAAATTTAATTTGAGTACCTAATAAACATATAACATATGGGCCTTTATAGGATCTTATACACATAACACATCCTAAAAGCTTTGTGAAAGAAATTAGAAAGAACAGTAAAGAACCTGCATATTACACTTGACAACATCAAGAGGAGTGACAGCAGTATGGGTGACACCACAACTCAACATTCCACCAGTAGTGCAAGCTGCATAGAATGCCGGTGAATACATCTTTATCTTCTCACTTGGAGATGCTACCATTATTGGACTACTACTTTCCTTCAACCTTATTCCATTACTTGTTGATGAATTCATGGAAGAGGAATATAGAAAGGAAGGGATGAGATAAGATTGGCGAGAGTTCTCTGTGATGGACATCATTAATTAATTATTGCATAAACTAATTAATTAACTGGGAATTTAATTAAGAATTAAGAGGATTTATATTTGATATGGGGAAGTGGAAATTAACAAGTTTTCATAATAAAATGAAAATGTATATATAATATATGAATCAGAATATGTCTGGAAATTCAAAAGGAAGCTTGTTGTAATGTAGACTAGTAAAGCCATCAAGGGAGAAGACTATTTTTTACTTTGACCACTTCATAAAGCAAGAATATTAATATGACTACTTCTATTTTTTATTTATTATTATTTCTGAATCTAGGAATATTGTATTCCTAACCTTTATTTTCTAAGCTAAGTAATAACCTTTATTTTCTATCGAATGTATCTTTTAAGTTAATATTCTGTTAAGCCCAGTATGGCCATGAAACTTAATTCCAATACTCAATTCTTATTTTTCGCCATCCTTTCTATTTTATCGTCATCTATATTTTAAATTAATTTAATAAAATAATGAAAATGCCGTTGGACTTAAAAATTTTAAAAATTCTATAAAACACTTCAAAGTCACTCAATAACACTTTTATCACTTAAAAAAACACAAAATCTACACATAAAATTAATTAGATCTAAGTGCGATTGAACCTAGGAGGAGTAGTTAACAAAAACTCGAGATAATTTCTATTTTAATGTAATTCAAAATAAAAAAAAATTACGAGTTGCACAAAAAGTGCGACTGAACCTAGGAACAGTCGCACTTTTTGTGCGACTCCTCCTAGGTTCAGTCGCACTTTTTGTGCGACTCCACCTAGGTTTAGTCGCACTTTTTGTGCGACTCGTAATTTTTTTTTTTTAATTTTGAAATTCCTTTCGTTTATTTAATTTATTTTTTAAGTTATTATTATTTAATAAATGTTGTAATAAATTATTTTATTTTAATATATTATCATATTATGATAATATTATTATAATAATTAGTTTTGAATTTAAACTATTTATTTAAATGTTTAATTATTTTTTAATATAATAATAATATATTAATTAAAATTTAGTTGTTAATTATTTTTTAATACAATAATTGTTAATAAAATCTTATTTTAGTTGTTAATTAAATTTTAGTTGTTTAATTATTTATTAATATAATAATTGTTTATTTGTTTAATTGTGTGAATTATTTTAATTGTGAATAATTTATATGATTGTAAGTGTTTGTTAAATTAATATTGTAAGTGTAATTAAAATGAATATAACTTAATGTATTTTTTTATGCTTTTAATTTTTTATTAATAGTTTATTAAAATATGAAAATTGTAGTAAATGGCTGAAAATCAGGAAAAAGGAAAAGACTTTTTTAGAAGGTTATTGAGCGGGAATAGTTCTAGGCCGAGTTTACTGAGAGGGGATCCCCATGAGAGGGGGGTTACGGGTTCTGCAAGGCGAGCCAGGCAGGAACAGGCGGCCGGACATAGTCAGGCCCAATGTTCGACTACCCTAGACCATGTGCGTAGTCGCTTTGAGCGCCAGACTAGCCTGCGTAGTAATACGGTCGGCTCAGGTGATGATGATACTGATTACGACTAGTCTGTCAGTCGGGAAGAGTCGGTCGGTCATGATGAGTCTGTCGGGCATCCTGTTGATTGGACGCTTGTCAGAGGGCATGCCAGTCAATTTAAGATTAGAGGGCATGGCACAGCTAACACTTCTGATCACGTAGGAGTCAGCCAGGTTGAGGATGTGGCTCCACGGGGGAGGAGGCGCTCACAATTCGCGGATATGGACTGGTTGATCACATCACCCCAGCCCAAGGGCCTTGTTGACACCAGTTTAATACCCAGCTACGGTGGGCACGTAGCGAAGGTTATATTTGAGGAATCGGAGCGCACGCCTCCGATTTTGGATTGTCGCCCTAGGAAGAGGACGTTGGAGGCGATCATCAGACTACAAGACATGTCTGATGAGCTGTACAGGGTGTTACCTGCCACTCCTCTAGGTCGTCTGCCGTACATAATGCACCATCACATTGATAGTGCTCTTATTACGGCCTTTGTGGAGAGGTGGCAGCCTGATACCAACACCTTCAACATGCCATGGGGAGAGATGATCATAATGTTGCACGATGTGCAACGCATTTTAGGAGTTGGCACTAACGATTCACTTCCCGCTGAACCTGTTGATAGTGACTAGAAGCTTGGCCTGGCCGGTCTGTTTGGGGAGCCAATTTCGGAGCTGCGTAAGAAAATGAAAACACTAAATACAATCAGTACAATAAATACAATCAACGCGCAGGCTACACAACATTATACTATGGAGTATCTAATAAATTAACTGCATCTTCGGCGGTGTTATTATGTTGTGGTCATTGTACGCCGCACAGTCTATTCCAAAGTGATATCCTGTTGCGATACTGTCTCTCTAAATCTCTACATGAATTGTTAGCTGCTGCTCTCCAATTTTGCTGGACTGGCGGCAGTGGAGATGAATCATTGTTCATTAAAAGTTTAACATAATGATTCCCGTCCACCCAAAGAATATGCACAAGTTTATTAACGCCATGCATTCCCCTTGTTCTCCTTACCGGAAGCATTAAACAATTATACATTGGATTACCATCGGCAGAGCCATAATACGCAATTGCAATGTTGAGAAACGTCGCTGCAAAATACAATGCTGTCATTTCCATTCAGTGACTTTATGGGGAAGGTCCTTTGCTATGGGCACCAATTCTGTAGATAGCATTCTCCACCAACTCTGCTGATAGATACATGCGTGCATATTGATCTCTATGCGTTTCCATTTCCAAACTCATTGCACGTCGTAAAAGAGGCAATGCCTCCTCACCCCTTAACTCTTTGATGGCAATAGCTCTAAATCCACGATTTTCGTCACCTATAACATCAATCCAATCAAATAGGTATGGTGGAGGAATATACGAAATGTGATTTGGCCAAGGATAAAGTGAAAAATCACGACTTGCTGACCATCTGAAAAATAACAGTATATTAATATGATTCAATTGATCTAAAACATATATGATTATAGGAAAGGAAATACGGGTACCAGATAAGTTGAAACTGAAGTTAATTCCAACTGACGATTGGTTTGATCAGTTGCTAGATCTACCACTAGATCTCCCGCGTGATGAAGATCTGGATTCGCGACCCCTTGAGGATGATCTACTATACTCGAATGCACTTTTGTATCTCCTGAGGGTTCTGCTTGTCGTTGGTCTTCCCTTCCTCGGTGGACTTTCTTGTGGCTCAGGTATATCGGTATCATCAGGGTCTAGTTCATGTTCAAGTACCTGAGACATGCGTCGTACAACTGCGGGGTCGGCTTTTAAAACTTCATCCACCAACAATTGAAAGTACTCTTTATCATCGGCATTTGCATGCCGTACTTCTTCGTTGGCGTCTTCTTCTGCCTCTAAGTACTTTAACGTTTTTCAAAATGGATTTATATCGTCCAACTACAACGAACCATGAGACCTGATTGGCAAGTAACAGTAACACACGCAGGGTAATCCGTGAGTTCTTTGAAGTACACAACCGCATTTGTCAAAAACGTAAATCCCCAAGTTTAACATCCGGTTGTGTTCTATCATCAATTGTTGCAAGGCAAATATGGAAACATAATGATACAACGGTCTCAAAAAATTAAGTCGCGACGTCCTTGAAATCGAAGTCATAGATTCCTGCAGAGCTTGTCTTACCCTCGATTGCTGATTCGTTATCTGTGCATGTGCCCTTTTAAAGAGGGTATCAAATGAGCTATTACCGCTACCCAGGTAGTACGTGAAGAGAGAGTGTTGGCTATCGACTCTACTGGTAGTTTGGTTACCCAAGTGCAAACAGTCATTCGTCCACGCACGCACAAATTTATCTTTGTGAGGCATCCATGTTCCAGCCAAATACCGCACGACCCTGTTGTTCCAAGTCGACCAAATAGACACAATCCCTTCCCACCTGTTTTCAAATTCAGGGATCGTTAGACTGTTAACCAAGGGGTTCCATTTTGTTTGCCTGAATATCTGCCCCTGTTGATTTCTCTTGCCGCCGCACAATTTTTCGACCATGTTCTCCACGTCATTGCCAATATGCCATACGTATAATAAATGTCGTACAGCTGCATTAAAAAGAAATTTAAAATGAATTGACATATATATATATATATATATATATATATATATATATATATATATATATATATATATATATATATATATATATATATATATATATATATATATATATATATATATATAGATGGACAATAATTAATCATTAAAACCTGTTTACCAGGAAAGACAACATGAATAGCTGCAGACAAACCCTTTTCTCGATCCGTTACGATTACGTTATACGTCTGAACTCTGCCGTAAATATCCCTCAACCTCTCCAACACCCAAGAATAAGACACAGCCGCCTCATCTCACATCAAACAGAACGCAACCAAGAAGTTGTGATTGGTTGGCGTCATTCCAATTAGTTCGCAAAGGGCCACTTTTGCTTATTAGTTGTACGTTGTGTCTATCAACACAACATGGGGCCATGAACATATCATCTGCATAGATGTAGGATTTGCAATCAATAATCTACTCAAATGCCCCTCACTATCCAAGTCTGTCCAAACTACATAATTATGCTCTGTGGCCATATAAAGACAGTGTTGAAGAGGAGTCCTACTATCCATCTCTTCTCTCCTTATTGACTGTCTTACATTATAAATTTGATTCATACTAGCAAAAAAAACCAGGAAAATTCCTTCTAATTGAAGTCATTATAAACGCTGGTTGCATGCTAGTTGCACTGAGATCTCGTATGTGTTGCCTAATATCGACAGTCATCCTATTTACTCTTCTTTGACCATCTCTGTACACCAAGAACGGGTGGTTATGTCTTCCTTTTTCACCAGGAAACACTCTTACCGTCCAAGGTCTTTCTACTGGTTTATGACTACTTCCTAAAATCATAAATTTACACCCACAAGCCGTACTTTTGGAACCAGGTCGGGCAGCATTGTCTAAGTTATGCAAATCACCCCTTATATTACCATAGCGGTGACATCTTAAGTACAAACTCACTCTAGAACGTCCTTCCTTTTGTTTATATGAAGCACGTGTAAATTGAAAATCAATTCTTAGTGCTATCTCATCAGCCCAAGCATGTAAATCATCTACAGAATCAAAGTCCCTATCAGTAACAAATCTATCAGAGTAATCTACATTATCCCCTAAGTTTTCAAAGTCCTGCAAATATAAATTTATTCATAATAATTAAAAGATTAAACTATTTAATATATTAACAATATCAATTAGTTTAATAATTCAAATTTCAATATATTAACAATATCAATACAAAAATATGAAATAAAAAATTTTACTAAATAAAATACATGTATAAAATAAAATAAATTAAAATAACATAAATAAATAATTTAAGTAAACACAAAAATATATATAAATATATGAGTAAATAAAATAATTTACTATAATATTTAATAAATAATAATAACATAATAAATAATTACAATAAATAAAAAGAATTAATTTTTCAAAAAAAAATTAAAAAAAATTCCAGAACCCCCTCAGTCGAACAAAAAGTGCGACTCTCCCTAGGTCTGGTCGCACATTTTGTGCAACTGGGGAATTTGGAAAACTTTTTTTTTTTTTTTTTGAAAAATTTCGAATCGATTAATTACTTACCGAATCGTTATCATGCTCGTTTTGGTTCGCCATTGTTATTCGATGTACACTTTTAGCTTGTTTAAGTTAACATAGTGTTTTTAGGGAGTTTTAGAGAGATGTTACAGTTTTGAGTTCGAAAATTATGCAGGGGCAATCTTGGAAATTCATTATATATAGGGTGACGATAAAATGAAAAAGGTGGCGATATTTAGTAATACCCTTCCAATATTCAGATGTATGTGGGCCAGAATATCTAAAGGGATGATTGGCCCTATTCCCTAGATAAAAATGATGTCCTTTGTGATGTTGCCCAGACGGACCACTGTTGCTGCTGTAGCTGTTGTGGTTGTCGCGGCTGTTCCGGCCACCACGATGGGAGGGACCACGAGACTCAAAAGTTTCCGAAAATTTCGAAATTGGAGGTTTGTTGCAAAAGGTAGTCAGAGGAAGAAGCCATAAGGAGGACAAGAAAAGAGGGAAGAGAGGAGGAAGAGGTGGCGGCAGCCTCGATGGTGGCTGGTCGGTGGCAAGGGGGAGGATGGGATGTGAGGGATCAAAAACATAGACTAATGATACCATATTGGAATTGATCTTTGGTTACCATTTCATTCCATGATATGAGAATAAATACATGATACAAACCATAGTTTTGGAAACAATATAATTATACAATAATTATCAAACTAAGAATATTTACACAATAATTAAATATTCTATTCTAACATTATTGTCATACATTGCTTTGATTCCCTTACATAATCCATGAGATAACCTCAAGTTTTTGGCTGTTTCACAAATGTTTTCTTAAATCTGCATGGTGATCTTGAACTTCCACGTTTTGTTATGTGGTAAACAAAATGTTAAGTTTTTGGTTAAATTAAGTATTTGTTTAGACTGAATTTCGAAATATGTGGTCAATTACGATGATCACGATGTTTTTTTTTGGAAAAATGATATTATGTCAGGTTAAATAGCGTAAAGTTAATAAAAATTTTCTCTTTTGACTACTAAATGGAAAAGTTGAAAAGTTAAAGTCACCATGTGAATTAAAAAAATATTTGTCTACCACGTGAAAAGGTCGAAAGTTCAGGATTACTACATGAAATTTCCCTTATTTTTTCTAAGATAATTATGTTAATTGGAGTTTTTGCAGTGAGAGTGATCCAATTTTTTGGGGTTTTCATTATCAAATTCTCAAATAAGGTAGTCTTAGGCTGGGATTTTTTTATTGGGTTAACCCAATATAATCACTTTTAATCTGAAAGTAACCACTTTTAGTTTTAAAAGTGATAACTTTTTAATAGTCTTAGAGTGATCACTATAACGTTAAAGTGATTACTTACGATCTTAAAGTGATATCAATTAGAAAAATATATTAATTATATGAGCTCGTCTAATTGTGGGATGATATAAAAAAGGCTTATTGTTTCATTATATTAAATCTAATTCATCCAATTGACTCTTGATATACTAAGTTTTCATGATTGAATTCTCTTCAAGTATTAAAAATATTGATATATAAGAGATTTAGTTATGTTGTTTATACGCAAGTGTTATTAATTAATTAATTTACATATTATAATTTATAATCCATGTAATAACAATTGAACAAATTTAGTGAATAGCAGTGTTGAGATGTAACTTGTTAGCCGGCTAATAAACCACACATTTGGGCATGATTGAGAAAGAATTCTTTCAGTAGCCGCACTTAGCGTACATACGTGTAGACCAAGAAAAAGATTATGTAAGCATCCACGTCTTTTAGGGAGCAATGTAAATTAATAAATCTAATAATAATAATAATAATAAATCTAATACTAATAATTAACAGAAATGCTCAATTAAGATAAATAACAGTGTCTCATTGTGAGACAATTATAAAGTAGTCTCAATATCCCAACTGAATTAATTAAAACGTCAACTTTTGTACTTAAAACACTTATCTAATAGTCTAATTATCCTATTTATTAATACCGTTTACGTTTAATTTATATATTGCGGTTAATGTATAAAAAAAATATAGTTAAGTAAAATTTTCTTTGAATCTTCTATTTGCATATTTTCATGATATTAACTTTTTATAATTTATGATTACACATAATTTTCAATCTATAAATAATGAAAATAACGCATCAAGCTAAATAAAAATCAAATATAGCCGGGGGCGAATCCATCATAAAAGCAAATGATGTCAATGTCTTAACTATTGTTTTTAAAATTTTGACAGTAAAACTTGAACCTGGGACAATGCTGTCAACCTATCACACACTAATGTTTTAACCAATCTAACCAATATCTTTATTAGCATATTTAGAGATATGAGTAATTCATAAATGCTGGCTGTTAAATCCTATCAATTGACAACATTGAATTGGGCTAGATATGCCTTTAAATATACTTCCTTCGTTCTAAAATACATGCAACATTTGCTTTTTCACACAGTTCAATAATTCAATTTTTAATATCTTTAATTATGTTTAATTAAAAATTATAAAAATTTAATATTATTAATCTTTAAGATCGCATTTGAATATATTATAACTTATAGATTGAAAATTAATCATAAATTAATAATAAATAAATAATAACATAAATATTGCAAGTAATTAAGAATTGAGGAAGTAACAAACATGATGAAACGAGAAAGTTGTTCATATATAAAGAATTTACTATGGAAAAGTAGGCATGCAGACCAGGATATTGGGAAAGGGTCAGCACTCAGCAGGATGGTAAAATTTGGTGTATGTTTCAATTAGTGCTCATGTGAATTTTGACATTTTAGGCTTATGTCCATTTCGGCTCCTCCTCCACTTCTAGAAAGTTGATAAGAAAGTTCTTGATTTTAATACGAGTATTATTTGTTCATCATTAAACCAAAGAGAAAGTCCTAATTATCATTCAAACTACAACCTCCACACACAACCTTTTCAAACTCACAAAACAATACATAATTAAATATCTTATCATAATAAATGTTTCATTTCTTTATTTAGTAATTTAATTATTTTATGTTCTCATGTAATCTAACTAGAAGTTGTTATAATTAGATTATCACTGTTTCTATGAGCGGGATATACTAGGTTGAATGATGATGATGATTTATCCAATATACTTCTTTTTAATTCCATTTTTTAAATTTGTGTATTATTTAATGAGACATTTTGATTAGAATATGAGAGAGTTAAAAGCATTATTGACTTTATAATATATTTGACATATAATAAACATGCATGTAGACTACAATTAGTGACTTTGTGATTGACCTTAAGATTGTAAGTGATAAGTAATTACTTTAAGATTATAAGAAGTGATCATTTTAAAACTATATGTGATTGCTTTAAGGTTATAATTTATCACTTTAAGATCGTAACTCATAATTTTAAGGTTATATATAATGCCAAATCTTGAATGTGATGGCCGAACCCATGCAATTTCTCCCATCCCAATCCAAATGACCAGAATCCAATTCATTTTTAAAAAATATTTTATTTTTATTTTTTTACGAAAAGATTTTATTTTTTAAAAAAAAAAATTTTTGGAGTTGCCATTTTAATACTTGGAATGAGCATTTTAGATCCTGGAGCATGTAATTTAAGTTTTAGAATTGACAATTTTAAAGTTTTAGAGTAGACACTTAAGTGTTGAAGTAGTCATTTTAACCTTGGCGAAGGAAGGCTAAGGCTTCAATGAAAAAAAAAAAAAAAGTCAAGGTTAAGACTTAGAGTAAGGACTTTAAATTTTTGTTTAAGGATTTTTAGGCTTGGAATAAACATTTTGACGTTTAAAGTGGTTAGTTGAATATAAAATGAAGTCTTTGGTGAATAAAGGTCGAGTCTTGCAATGAGTATTTTAAGGCTCACGTTGGTATATTAAAAAATTTATTTTTATAAATGGGTTGGCTCCTATGGTCGCATGCATGCGACGGTCTCATTCGAACTCTATTGTATAGATAATCACTTTACACTAGTGGAAAAAATCTTATTTGATGCGGTTTTTTGGCCATAATATGCTGCGGTTTTGACCCGCAGCAATAGTGATAGCAGCAAATGGCCTATTTTAAATGCTGCGGTTTAAAAGCGCAACAAAAAAAAGGCTATTTGTTGCGGTCTTCTTAAAAACCGCAGCAAATAGTGTATGACTATTTGCTGCGGTTTTTAAGAAGCCCGCAGCATTTTTATTTTTATTTTTTTTATTTTTTTTGGGTCAGGAGGCTCTCCGCGTGCCGCGGAGATTTGGGCGAGGCGCGGAGTTGGGTCTGTCTGCCTTCAAATTTATTCTTCACTTTTTTTTTTTTTTTTTTGCTTTTTTCGTTTAATAGTATTAAATAATCCAATAATATAGAATGTAATAAACAATGATTAATCCAATGATAAAGATTAATAATTAAATTACATGATTATAATCTTACATGATGTCGTTTACAAGAACAATTACCCATTGAACCATTTATACCACATACTAACATAAGTAATCATTCACATTCAAATATACAACTACATATATACATAAGTAAATTATTCACATTCAATCTACCCTAAAAATCCTAATTAATTAAAATTATTCACATTCAAATATTCAAGTACATACATAAGTAAATTATTCACATTCAAATATAAAATACATACCTTGGTAATGAGATATGATAATTTTGCTTCTACAATAAGATTAGTATAAAAAAAGGCTAAATCCTTACTAAAACACAATGACTTGAAAAAGAACAAGACTAGCCCTAATTTCGTGGCTTTTGAAGGAAAAACAACAATGGTAAGAACTTAAAAAAGATGGAGAAGGAAATTCGTGCAATGGGTGGTTATTGAAGCAACAAATTTCAACAACACAGGAACTTGAAAAACTTAAACAAAGTCGTGGGGTTTGGAAGATGATGAACGAAATGAAAAGAAAACACAGTAGAGTCGTATGATTTGAAAAACTTGAAGAACTTGAAGAGATTTTTCGTGGGTTTTTGAAGAAATTTTCTGAAATTGAAGAGCTTGAAGAAGACAGTCGCCGTCGTGGGTTTTTGAAGAAAGTTATTTTAGGGTTTGAAGCAATAGAACGTCAAAACGCGTTTTTTATATTTTTTGAACCAACTATTTGCTACGGGCTTTATAAAAAACCGCAGCAAATAATAGTTTTTTTTTTATTTAATTTTTGCTGGGTCAGGTTGCACTCCGCGAGCCGCGGAGTAGGGTCTGTCTGCCTTTAAAGTTTTTCTTCACTTTTTTTTTAAATACTTATTTGCTGCGGTCGTGTAGCAGGAGTCCACAAAACGCTCGTAGGATAAGTGTCGTTTAATACAAACGGCAAGAACATGAGAACAAGGTAAGTGATATATGGAGGGTTTGTTACAAGTGCATTTCATCTCTCTCATATCTACACTTTGTATTTTACCACCCTTGGCGGATCCTCTATTACCACGTCCAGTCTTAACTTGGAAAAGGCCTCGTCTGTAGTCAAATGCGACGATCTCATGGTAGTTTGCCTTCTCGGTGTTACGGGTTATAATCCTAGTGGCGTGTGAAGTGTATTTATTTCCCCCAATTAGCCACGCGTTCGCATTCTCGCGTCTTTTAACAAAGTAATCATTAACACGATAGAAGGTGAACTCCACAAGAGTGGTTATAGGCAAGAAATGCACACCCTTCATCACGTTATTGAATACTTCGGCCAAGTTGGTATTAGTAACACCATACCTATACCCTCCATCGTGACATATTGACCATTTAGACATTTCACCAACTTGATCAATCCAAAAAAGTGCTTCCCGATTAGCAACACCAATGGCCTTCAATCCCTCGGCGACCTTATGTGGTTGTCTTTGCTCTGTAGTCCTTCCATACATCTTCTTCAACTTCACATTACCCATTTGGCGGTTGAAGTTACTCAACAAATGCCGCAAGCAAAACCTATGATGGGCGTTCGGAGGTTGCCATTCCGGCTCCTCCATGGTTGCTAGAATGCCCGCATGTCTATCGGAAATAACGCATAACCCTGGACTATGCATCACATGCTTACGAACACAGGCCATAAACCAAGACCACGCTCATTTCATTAGCTAAAGCCTGCTCGTCAACACCCACATCGTCCTCAGAAGGAGCTTCAACAAATTCATTACTCTCACTATTAACATCATCCCAAGGCTCATTTGTTCTTCTAAGTTAAAAGTATCATCATTTGATACTTGAAATTGAAGTTGATTGGGTTCATTAGAAGGACATGAGGAAGATGGCATAAAGGGATTTTGGGTTTCTTAGGTAGGGAAGAGCGTATGAGAAGGAGCAGAAGAAGTTATATTCATGAATGCATTTGTCTCCACAACATTGATATCTTCATTCCCTAGGGGCACCTCTTCTACATATAACCCTAAAGAAAGACTAGGGGTAGACCTTGAATACTCCCACATTGCATCTATAGCCTCCTCATCCTCAACCGGAAAAGCTAACAAATCTCCACTCAGATTGTACTTAAAACTTATATTAACAGTACTTCTTGTAGTGTCAAAGCCAATCTTAGAGCATATAAAATGTTTAAATTCATTCAAATCCATGTATGAGTTGCATGCAAACAGTTTACGTCTTCCCCCAACGTACTTAACATTGTTACTAGTTGATCGAATTGAACCATTCCAAAAGCATACAACAGTCACACGAAATGAATCCATTTCTACAACAATAAGCTGTACATGAACAAGAATTAGTAAATTGGAAGTTTAAAAACCTACATTCATGTGAAAGTTCATTAAAATCAAGTAAACCCTAATTTTTCGAATATGGAAAAAAACACAAAAAATTAGTACCTTACGTCAATGTAGGAAGATGAAATAACTAATTACTGGTACAAACTTGAAATTTGATGAGTTTAGTTGAAGGATTGAAGTTGATTTTAATGGTGCAAGGAGAAAGAGAGCTCGTAAGTGTCGAAATGGCAAAGAGAAGGCGTCAACTGAAATGAGGAAGAAGCAAGCTAGAAAAATAAAAGGGCCAAAGTCGCTGTTACTAACAGCGACTTAAGGAGTTGAGTCAGTCACTGTTAGTAACAGCGACTTTGGCCTTCTAATTTTTTTTTCCTCTTTCGTTGTTAGTAACAGCGATTTTACCTGAGGCTAGGCTTGGATGTACGGAAGCTTATTTTGGGAAATAAGTTGTTAAATAACCTTATTTTTTTCAAATTTTCATGTACGGTCCAATTTAAGTCAACCGGGCCAATGCAAATCAAAACTTTAGTCCAGAATTTAAGAGTCAATCCGTAGTAATAATACTTTCAGTTTTTAGTCACTATAACAAATTCAGCAAGTCTTGTATGAGACCGTCTCATCGTAAGACGAGTCAATACAAGCAGCCCATTAGTAATAAAACATTAAAAAACAATGAAATTTAAATTGTGTACGGTAGTAGTTTTTTTTTTTTAAGTTTGGGCTGATCTAATTGAGGTTGTCTCATGGTGAGACGGACTCAATAAAGAATTGGTGTAACAAATTTAGCTTTTTGCGACATTAAATTTAGTGGCATTAAAAGAATGTCATTGATTCATATTTTTAGTGTAAAAATTATTGGCTTTTATTTTAAATTCTACTATATAGTTTTTTAGTGACACTTTATTTGGTCTTTAGTGCCATATATACTTGTTAATATATCCATAAATGCCACTAGATCCTACGTTGCGAAAAACTTTAATATGATTTTCTTATTATGCTGCTGAAGGGTCTAATAAATGTTACTAAATCTACTCTATATTTCATTAGAAAATTTAAAATAGTGACATTTAAATTAAATATTGCTAAATATATCCTACTAAAACTAAATTATGTTGTAGTGAATAGAGAGATTAGGCCCGCAAAATAAACGAATACTGTATTCATTTAAAATTTTCATATTCATCACATGTTCATCACTACACGGCCCATGGTACGGGTATCATGACTTCGGGTATATATTCTCAAATCTCAATACTATCCCCATTCATTTTACCCGCCTCATATACGCCTTATTCGCCTCATCCTTACCACCTTACCCGACTCATACAATTTCTTCCCTATCTCTACCCGCTGCATATCCGCCCTACGTAATAAAGCTTAATTTTACAATTAAACATATCATAATAGATCATAATACTATAAACAAAGTCTACTGTCTATCGTGCACTATACAAATTAAATTTTTATAAATATTTTAATTAATATAATATGGATATAAAGGGGACAAGTATATATGCGGCAGGGCGGTTTTAGGTTGGGGCGTGTAAGATTTTATATTTATCAGTCACCACCACCCATAACAAGTATAACTTTTTATACTTATATTTACAAACTACCCACTAAATTTATATCCATATCTACCCTAATTAGAATGAATGTCGTACAAAACCTGCAAAATGATACTTGCTTGAAATTAAAAAAAAAGTTTGATACTTGAATAAGAATTATAAATTCTTAATAGACATACTAAATTAAGTCATGGGAAGAATTTTAGGAGGAGCGAGATTAACCATGGCCATTTCTAAAATAGTTTTGAGGTGTCGCCTAGGGTTCAACTCTTATAGTTGTTAATAATAACCAATAAGTCTTAATTTTAGGTTCGGACACGAAAGCACAAATTTTAGGAATTAAAATTTTTTGAAATTTATTTTAGGAATATTATTTATACAAATTCTCATTTTATTCGATGGGTCGTTATTAATTTGTCTGCTAGCCAAAATGAAGTTCTTTACTTAGTCAAATCTCAAAAAACTTTGGCGATATATTATATTTTTAATAAGTTATAAAAAATTAAATTCAAAATAAGTAAATACTCATATTTCATTGAATAAAATAATTTGCCTTTTTAACACTTTTGCGAAATGCAGTTTTAATGTTTAATTTTTGTAAATTATAGCCATAAAATTATTTAATTCTACAGTGATTTGGCCACTATAATGGTTGAATTATGTGATTTGGCATGAACGCTGTAGATTCTAATACTTGAGTGGTTATAATTTGCAAAAATAAAGATATAGAGGTTGTTATTCGCAAAAGTCCAAAATTTTAAAACTGTAATTCGCAAAAAAAAAAAAATATAGAGACTGTTATTCACAACAGTCTTAAACTCTAAGACTATAATTAGCAAATAATTCTTTACGATAATATTTAGTTATTCCTCAAAATTAAGTGGGTATTTATATTATTGAATCAGGGCATGCTTATATTAAAAATTAATAATTAAGTGAAAATATAAGTCAAACATTACAAATGAGGTGATTAGAGGTGAGCTTGGAAAGGGGATCAAGGATAAAACATATAATGGTAAGATGAAGATGAACAAAAAAGAAAATTGTTAACCTTATTTTAGGGAAAATAAGGAAAATATTTCCCTATCATCCCACTGAGATAATTAATATTTACTTAAAAATGAGTGAACTAATTCTTTTATTTCTTCCCCAATGTCATCTTACAATAATTTCTTACATTTAAAAATAAGAATAATTTCTTAATTTTCTAGTCAATACATTGTTATTTAAATTTAATTTTTATTTCTCCTAAATATTTACTCTCAATTCAAAAATAATTTCCTATTTAGTCATTTACGGTTCAGAAATATCGGTGTTGCACCAGTCCTTTTATATAACCTTGTGATAATTAAAGAGGTATAATGCTTATTCAAACCATATATACATTATACTTCCTACAATTCAAAGAAATTTATCTCATTACTACTGGAAAAAATCTTATCTGTTGCGTGACATTTATTGTGGTTTTTGGTTAACGCAGCATTAAATGGCATGAAAAAACGAGGGAAAAAAAATTACATTATATGTTGCGGTTCCTTGAAAACCGCAGCATATAACATAATTATTGTTTTAAAAAAAATAAAAAATACCTTATATGCTGCAGTTCTCAAAAAACCGTACTTAAACCCATGAAAAATCTGCTGCTTCTTCATCGTTCTTCGCATACGTTCTTCATCATCTTCTTCGTTATTCTTGTTCAACCCACGAAAAATCTCCCATTGTTGTCTTCTTCAAGTTCTCAAACCCATGAAATTTGGGCTTAGTTCTTATTCTTCTTCAAGGTATAACTTTTTAAAGCTTATTTTAAGTTGTTCAAGCTTCATTGTGTTTTAGGGCTTAGTTTTTATTTATATACTAATTTTGAATTTTTTTTTCATTGTATAAGTTACACAACCCAAAACCCACGAAAATTCAAGGTATAATTTTTATTTTGATTTTGTTTGATATTTTTATGTGTTTATATATTTGATGTTATAATTAGTTTGCTGATTATTTTTAAGTTTTACATTTTTTTTAAGTTCTTCAAGTTCTTTAAGTTGTTTAATTTTTAAGTTTTATATTCTTTTCAAGTTGTTATAATTAGTTGTTAATTATTTTGATATGTGTATTTTGTTTACTTATGCATGTAGTTTGTTAATTAATTATGTATGTAGTTTACTTATGTATGTATGTAGTTTAATTAATTATGTATGTAGTTTAATTATGTAAGTAGTTTACTTACGTATTTTACTTACGTATGAAAATAATCACAATAATTTAATTATGTATGTAGTTTGTCAATTAATTAAAATATACATAATTTGAATAATTTAAATAATATGAATGTTAAATAGGGTAAATTTGTGTTAACTAGGGTTAAGTATATATATACTTATGTATGTAATGTGTATTAATTTTATTTTGAATTAATTAATCACACTTAGGATGACAAAAGATCGTTCATTGAATACTGCCAAAACATATGAGATATGATATTACCGAAAAATGGTGAGTTGAAGTTGGGAAGCATGAAATCTCACAATTGTCATGTAATGGTGCAAGTGTTCTTACCAATTGCAATCCATGGAATACTGCTAAAACATGTGAGATATACTATTACCTAGTTATGTTCGTTCTTCAACATAATTTGTAGTAAAGTTCTTGATCTCTTTAAACTTGATGCTCTTTAAGTCAACGTGATTGTAACTTTATACAAGTTTGAGATGTATTTTCCAGCTTCTTTTTTTGACATAATGGTTCATCTTATTGTCCATCTCATTCGTGAAATCAAGCTTTTGAGTCTAGTTTTTTTAAGGTGGTGTTATCCTTTTGAAAAGCACATGACAATTTTACAAATTCGAAGTGAGGAATCCAGCACAACTCGAGGGGAGTACGATTCAAGGCACAGTGAGCGATGAGATTGGTAACTTCATAGCCGAGTATGTGGCGATGGCAAAGCCTATTGGACTTTCCACCTCTCGACATGAAGGAAGGCTTAAGGGAAAAGGAACAATTGGCTCCAAATCGGTCACACCTCCTCGAGACAGCCTTTTACAAGCACATTTGTATGTGTTGCATCATATTCCGGAAGTTCATCCTTTTTTGAGTGAGCATTTTGATATATTGCGCGCAATAACATCCTTCTAAAGGGGATAGGGCATTGATGCAGTTGCATAACAAGACGCTTATTAATTGGTTTCATAATCGAGTAATATGCGAAGAACTCAAGGGTGTATCCGAAAGTGTTAAGTGGTTAGCTTTTGGTCCTCGTGATGATGTCAACAAATATGAGGGTTACGTTGTCAATGGGTTCACATTTTGGATTAAGGGTCAAGATAAGAAGTCATCTTATCTGCAGAATATTGAGGTTTCTATTTAGGCGTCATCTACATTTTACATGAGTGCCAAGGATCAATCGCAAGTTAACTAGTTTCAAACTTGGTTTGTTGGGCATGAAACTTGGCGCACAACACTATTTGGTATATATTATTGTGTTGAAATGGTTGGAATTGAAAACAATAGTCATATGTTTGAAATTACTTGCTAAGTTGCGTTTTTAAGGTTTTTTAAGCGTTTTTTGCACTAACATTTATTATCTTTTAGTGCTTTAGACAAGATAATTCTATTGATTGCGGCTACTATACTCTCAAATTTATGGACGATCTCTTACAAGCCGTGAAGAATGTTTGAGTCAAATACATTGATGCAGTATGTATATATGTTACGTTTTTAAATTATAATATTACATATTTTATATTATGTAAAATCTAATGTAGTATTATATAAACTTTTTTAATTATTTTATATAACATTTAGGTTTTATATGACACTCCAAGGGAAACACGCAAATTGACAACAGAGGAAATGCGTGAATTAAAGAACAAGGTGGCCGTGTATTTAACTAATTTATGTGTTTGGTAGTGTAATTAGTTTAGATTTTTGATTTTTGTGTGTATATATATATATATATATATATATATATATATATATATATATATATATATATATATATATATATATATACTTTCGCCATTGTTTAATGTATTTTTTATGATATATATTAGAAATGAATATTATGCATTGATTTGATAATAAACAAAAAAAGTAAAAAAAAAATACCATTATATGCTGCAGTTCTAGGTGAACCGGAGCATATAATGTGCTTTTATGAATAAAAAAAGCACATTATATGTTGTGGTTCACCTAGAACCGCAGCATATAATGTGGTTTTGTGCAAACCGCAGCAATTGTGATTGCCTATCTGCTGCTATCACAATTGCTTGGGTTCAAAACCACAGTGTATGATGGCTAAAAAATCGCAGCAATTGAACTTTTTTCCACTGGTGCATTTGATTTTTTGAAACTATTTTCAATCATTCTCAATATATATTTTCTTCTTAATCTGATTGTCAAAATATAATCAGGTGAAATCTTGTTTGATTCGTCTCAATGAAAATTTTATAAATATCCATTTTAATATAAATTTTAATAATGCACAATCACAAAATATATTAGAAAGCTTGAAAATTTTCATGTGTCACAATTAAAGAGAGTTTATCAAATAGATTTTTTTTATTAGGCTAAAGAAAAATGACATGGTATATGATCTTGACAAAAATCTCTACTATTAAAGTATCTTTAACTAGCTTTTATTTATAGTTAAATTGAGTAAATTAGAGAGTTTAATATATTGCATAATATACTATTGAAAATTTCTAGATTCATACATTATACTAAAAAGATTAAAAACATTTCAAGTATCACAACAAGGGATGGCAACGGGTCGGATTTGGACCAGGTCCAGGTGGACCCGAATCCAGATCCGTTTTCAAAAACATGATCCAGATCCGGACCCCGATACGTGGGTCCAGTTTTGCAAGACCCAAATCCCGATCCGTGGACACTACGGATCCAGTACCGGATCCGGGTCCAAAACGGGTCTGACTTTTTTTTTTTTGTATTTTTGAATGGTTTTGAGATTGCAATAAAGCTATATTTATAGACTAATTATAATAATATATATAATTTCACAATCAATCACCAGCTATTTTTGAATAAACAATGATAAACAACATAATCCAGAGTTAATGACAGAATAACATAACTGATTTTGACCAATATCTCTGCAATTAAAATATGTATGAGTAGCATTTATTTATAGTTAGATTGAGTTAATGACATAATATAATATACTTCTTAATATATTATTGACAATATATAACTGTCAAATTTGAGTGTTTCTACTACATCATATATATGGCTTAATTTTTTAATATCATATGTTTATATATGTCGATTCTAAAAAACCGTGCATCATATAATTTACATTATACTAAAAAGTTTGGAAAATTTTTAAGCGTCACAACTAAAGAGTATTTGTCAAATGAAACTTATTTATTGGCTAAAGAAAAATAACATGACATTTCATCTTGATGAATAACTCTACCATTAAATTGTCTTTGACTAACATTTATTTTTTTGTTAAATTGAGTAAATTAGAAAATATAATAAAATGCATAATATATATTGATAATTTAAAAATTACAGAGTTAATTTATACATATAACTGTCGAAATTGAGTGTTTTTACTGCATAATATCTCTTACTTTTTTTTTGATATCATATGTTTATATATGTCGATGCTAAAGAATTGTGCATTACACGGGTTTTTACATTAGTTGGAAATATTTAGGATCAAATTAGTGAGGTAGATGATGTGCAAATTTTAATTAACCGCAAGTGCACGGTGTACGTGTAGCAATACGGGTCGAACTCAGAGAAGCGAGTTAATAGATTCGTTCAGTTTATAACCACAAGATACAGACAAACAAATATAAGTGGGTTGAAAATCTAATACTACTATGAGCAATAATTTAAATGATGCAAATGAAATTAGTAAATAAAGCAAAGACAATAGTTGATATGAATATAACAATGGGAAAACAAATCTAGGATGTGGGGAATCGCCTAATTCTGACGGGGAAGTTAATTACTCTCATAATTGTATGAAATTGAGTTTTTCGCATGATTAAACATGATCTAATTAATTTCAAGCTTCCACTCTATTGATCAATATCGGTCTAAGACCTTACTAGTATTAATCCTCAAACTTCCGTTTTGTTGGTTAAACTAATAGGAATTTAAATTAAATATATCTCAATCCTAATTAATCATGATCTCAAACTTCCGTTTTATTGAAAAGGTTAATAAAGATATTAAAACTAAGATTCATTTAGCATTGGTTTAATCATAGACCCAAATTTCACACAATTAATCGATAAAATATCATTTCATGCTTTGAATTAGGGTTTATCCCATTAAACTTAGAGAAGAAAACTACTCACTAGACATGGTGATGAACATACAATTAATGATGAATGAAAACCTAATTGAAATACTACACATGAAAATGATGAATAATTAAATGCAAAAAGACAAGTAATAAAGTAATAAAGCAAGAACACTTACTAATTGAGAAGAACATAAATGTAAATTGCAATGAAAATAAATGTAACAATGAAGTTCAACAATGAAAGCTCACAAAGAAGAAGAACCAAAAGGAGAAAATTTGAAGAATAAAAATAAAAATCGACTACTAGATTATTAGAGCATTTAGGGCACTAAAAGCACAAAAAAATGAAATTAACTATACTTATTTATATTCTAAGGTTACTTGGTAAACAATCTCCCCAAAAATAACTGATTTCTAATAATGAAATAAAGCTAAAATAAATAAAACCACTAAAATAGTGAAAGAAAACCGTCAGATACGAATATCAACAGTTGGAGACGAGTCGTGGCTTTCTGGTGACAACTCGTCGCTTTGCTTCTGACTGGCGAAATTTAAACAGCCGTCATTTCTTTCTCGGTTGTCGGAATCAGACATATAGTATACCGTTGGAAAGCTCTTGAAGTCTCCTTCTTTCTATCAAAAGTTACGTGATCTTTATATCGAAATTTAAACAATGTATTTATGTGATCTTTCTATCAAAAGTTATGGCCAAAAGAGTGAGCATGTATCAAATTTCACCTCAAAACTTTTGCATTTAAACACTTTTCAACTATTTTGTCTATCTTCATTGTAAAACATCTTCAAACGAGTAATAATCTCATTAAAATCATAAAAACTTTTCTAGAGGGGCAGCAATGATATGATTAAGCCGCCACCGATCTGTTATTTCTTGTTTAATTTCATTACACCACTTGGTATAATTTATAAAAGTCAAATTTTCAGAAACATTTGGGTAAGTATGGATTTTTTTGGTTATATTTTTGGATACTTTGGAACATTCTTTCCAAGGAAATCATCTTTTTTCAGGTTTTGTTTTTTTCTGGTTAAATTTGATTTTGTTCTGGTTTTAGTTTGATTTTGATCTGGTTTTTTTTAGTTTAGTTTGGTTTTGATTTTTCTGGTTAATGATGAATGTCGTGGCCAATCACTGGTCTCCGAAAATCACAATTGGCTCTGATACCATGAAGAAATTCATAGTGCAGAATTCGATTTGAGTTTAATCTAGTGAATACTAGATTTGTATTAATCATTCAATGAGAGGAACACCTCTATTTATACATAATTTGACCATCTAATAAGGAAACAAAAAATATTACGGAATATTAAAATTAAGGAAACTAAATCAGAATAAAATAAAATATAAAATAAAATATTCTAATGATATTCTTCTTTCCTACAAAAAGTTGCATCAATTAAAAGTTAGGATTTAATTTAATAATTAACAAAAATTAGGGTTTAAATAACTACATTGTCGTATCTTATATCTCTTGTTGCATTTTACTCCTCCAATTTATAACAAATGTCCCTTTAAATTTTTTATAAGTCAATTCCTTCCAATTGTCTCATTTCTATTTTAATAATGATTTTTAACACAAGTGGATACTTTTTTTGTTGCGGTCTCCTTCTTATTTTGTACATGTGGTCAAACACCTTCTTGTACGTGTTGATCTCTTCTTTAATTTGTAAATAAGAAAACCTTTTTATTATAGTCCCCTCGTAATTTGTAGACGTAAATTACACCTTTTTATCATAGTTCACCTTCTTGCCTTAATATTTGTTCGAATTCCAATTTTTTAATGGGACATTTGCTCTGAATTGTGAGTATTACTCATATCTTCTTGCAAATAAATGTAATTAATTAATAATTGTCCAGGAACCAAAACTTGACCAAAAGCTTAAGCTAATGGTTGATAAACCAGAGTTTGTTACATATATACTCTAACATAACCCTTCATACGAAAGCCCTTTAGGCTAGAAGCACTGTGGATGCATCTATAGTTATTAGAATCTTGCAACTGATCTACGATTCTACAATCCTACGATCCAAAAATAAGAAATCGATTTGGATCGTAGGTAAGATCTTAATATGGTAGAATTGTGCAATCCTACTTAGCTCAAGAATTTTAGGTAATAGGATTATAACACGATTTTATAGTCCTACGATCTAACGATCCAATCCTATAAGAGTTGTTTATTTCAATCGTAAAATATTTTAATATAAACAAGATTTCACTTATATGCATTAATATTATTTTAAATAATTATATCAATACCCCTATAAAATTAAGTTTTTCATAAATTGAAGTTTTAAAAATGATTATTAAAAGTATTTTTTTTAAAACTTAACATATGAAGCCAAATAAGTTTTCACTTACACCTTAAAACTTAAAAAAAGAACAAATATAATTAATAACATACAAGTACTCCTACGATCTGATTCAATCAATTTCGATCGTATCCCCTCAACGATTCTGGGTAGAATCTTGATCCTAATAACCTTAGATGCATCATAAGTCCTCCCACACTTGACGCTGAATATATATTCCATTTCGAATGAAGGGTGTTTAAGATTCGAACTCGTGAGCTCTACTCACATTAGCTTCTGATACCATGTCAATACACTAACTCAACTAAAAGCTTAAGCTAATGGTCTTGAGACCCCAGAATACGTTATATATTCTAACAATAATTACCCTTATCTTTGTTTCAGCGACTAATAACCTATGGAGGGAGCAAGAGGAGGATAAAACTAATCTAAAACTAGTGCTGCATCTCTGGAAAATAGTAATTAAAGAACCTAATGAAATGATATGCGAAATATTATCTTATCCTAAGCCTGGACTAGTGTTTATCGCCATAGAGTTGGGGAACTATGAATTTGTTAGCACGTTAATACGCCATTATCCTGATCTGATTTGGGAAACAGACGACGAAAATCGAACCATATTTCACGCTGCTATTCAGTGTCGTCAAGAAAAGATTTTCAGTCATATTCATGAGCTCCGTGGAATAAAGGACTTGTTAGCAGATTATAGGATTGAAAGCTATAAAAATAATATCCTTCATCTCGCAGCAATGTTGCCGTCAACTGATAGACTCAACGTCGTTTCTGGGGCTGCTCTCCAAATGCAGATCTAGGAAGCTTTTATGGTTTCAGGTCATCATCTATTCCAACCTACCATTCGACTTCTTCGGTTTCAAATTACTTCCAACATTTAAAATATTTATTCATCTCAATTCAAAGATTATTTATATTAAATTTTAAAACTTTTGCATTAATTAGAGTTATTAAGAATTGAATTAGTACATTGGCTGCGAGAAAAGTTAAATGTTACAAAGTATTTTGGAACGGAAAAAGTATATTTTATATTGTGATATGGTTATAACTAAAAATAAAAAAAATCTTTTAATTGGACTGTTGAAAGACGAAGAACAAACGTTTGTCGTGTTTTTTAGAAAATGAGACGGTCTCGCAACAGTAAAACATTCCCCTAGTTTTTAAAACGTCAAAATGGCGACAGCTAGATGACCACCCATTTATCTAAAATTTTATTTATTTATTTATTTTTAAAAAATAACGACGGGCAGGTGATGGTTCTATGTCGTTGCTTACAAAAGCGACGACCTGGGGTCGCTGTCAACATTTTCATTTTTTTTTTATTTTTCAAAAATTCTTTTTAAATAACGATAAACTAGGGTCATTGCCAGGTTTTTTTACAAGCCACAACTAATATAGTAATTTGATAATAGTGGTGTTGGTTTTTAAATTTTCTTTTTATTGGTGATCAAATTTTCATGCTAAATATTATGTTTTTCAAGCACAATCCACTAAGGCATGAAGGTGAGAAATGGATGCGAGACACAGCCACATCGTGTGGTAGTCGCAACTTAAGTCACAGCAGTCGTTTTTCAAGCTATTTTTCAACTACCGAATCATCAACAAAACAATAAATTGTTTTGGGTTTTGGTAATATCGGACATTTTCCTTAGTTAACATTTCTTGGCATCCTAACATCAAGGTATGCTGAACAGGATTTTTTGGTATCATTGCCTCTAAAATTAATAATTGGGCTGGCCTTACTATTCTTTTCTATAATGACAATGTTGTTAGCCTTCATGGTTACTATTTTTATCATCTTTAAACAGCTATTTTTAGCAATTGTTATGGGTCTCCTTGCATGGATTACTGGTACCTTCTATGTTATGCATCATCTCCCACTTTTGGTTGATGCATATTGTTCCACTTTTCGGTCTAACTATCTTTTTCAACCTAAACAAATGTTATTTAGAGATTAATAGTGGAGACTGGGTTGTTTCTGATGCAAGATATATATTTATCTGGCAAATCTATAAAATGCCATGAACGACACTAAATTAGAGTGGAGAAGCTATGTGACAGATTAAACTTATTACATTGTATCAATATTATCATGTAAATAATGATGTAGTTAATTTTCCATTTATTTGTAAAATCATTTTTCAGTCCTTTCCCAATTGCATGTAATAATAGGGCAAAAATCAATGCAGACAAGATTCTCTGAATTTTTATTTCATGCAGGGCGGTTCTATGGCAATTCAAAGTGTTTGACCACCTAGGACCCTAAAAAACAGAGGTCTCATATATTAACAAACTGTTTATAGTTTATCAATTAAGCATAACTAAATTGGTGATGTGCTTTTGTTTAGGGGCTCGTAGCCTACAAACAATTAATTTTGGTCCCTATTTTACCATTAATGGTTGCATATATACTTGTAAGAGACGATCTATATGAAATACCATCTCTAATTGGGTTAGCCCATAAAAAAAAATATAGAGTAAGTTACTTGGTGAACATTAAAATATTATAGGTAAACATTTAAATTCTTTAAGAATACTGTGAACAGATATTAAAAATACGATAAATAAACACTAAAGATGATGTAAATAGACATCAAGGATGATGTAAATATGCATTTAGAATACTATCAATAGGCTTTAAAGATACTGTAATTGGCATTAAAAATACTATAAATAGGTATTAAAGATGATTTTATTATTAACTCAATCGAAAATTAACATTGATTAAAAATAATCATTTATAAACATCAACCTAATTCGATTATAACCCAACTCAAAACCGACCAAAACCTAACCTAAATATTATCCAACTAATCCTTGGATTTCTCGATTGGCACTGAGCTAAATATAGCGCAAAGTCGTATATTTTTGGTTAATAAGATCCAAAAGGATCATCGATCACGAGAGGCATAAGTAAATAATAGGCATATAGAAATTGTTGTACGTCAAATGACATCAAAATTCTTGGTTTCGGGCAAAACAAACAGGCACGTTTTGGACGAAAAAATATGCTATCGAGCTACCTTTTAAAGCCTACACGGTAAATCACCCTAATCTCGAGCCAAATCATGATAAACAAAATTACATTCAAAATTTTGTTACTTAAGAGCATCCTATTTAGAAGCTTCAAAATTGAGAATTGCTAAGAAAAGCAATCATACATCTAGAATTCTGAAATAATCTATCTACACTTTGCCACACTGCACAGTGCGTTTCTAATAACTTCTGTGCCTTCTCCTGAAGCTGTGATTGACATCGCACTGTTTCTCCGTGAATCTGCAGATAACATTGCAAAAAAGTTATGGTGTGAAAACTAGTAGAAAAACAACAGACAAATCTTTTTGATACTAAAGTATTCGGTAGTGATTAACAAGTTTGGCTAGATTGCTGAAAATAAACATGAGCATTAAGTGGCTTTCGATGCTTTAGTATTCGGTAGTGATTAACAAAATCAGACATGAGAATAACAAACCTTTAGAAACAGTCTCAAAACCGCCTGCACGAACTCAAAATTGTTTCTGAAAGATATTTCATGAAGGAAATAATCTAAAAGCAGACCAAGTGAAAGCAATGCTGGTCCTTTACTGAGTTCTTGAAATTCATCTTCATCAATAATTTGAAGCATTCGAAGCTCCATATCCAAAGATGAAGGAGATAAACCTTTAATGTAATCGGTGAATGCTGAAACTGCAAAAGCATCACGATCAAAAGAAAGTCCTATTTTCTCTCTGTTCTACATTATTTGTCACGAGACAACAATATAATATTGGATATACTACTATAATATGAGTTATGAATTGTAAAAATGCTTCACAGAAAAATTTCGGAAACTTGTATTTTTTTCCTAAGACATATTTATACGAGTAAACTTTGTGTCAGTAAAGAGAATAAACTTACAGTTTTTGGATTCTGCAGCAGACTGGAGCACTTGCACAAATGGTGAAGGAGGCAAACCAGTCATGTGATCAAAATTATGTCTAGAATCTCCATCCTTTGGCTCCTCATTAACCACCTCACTTGGTTTAAACATAATGTCCCCTGAAAGAGACGGAATTGAAGATAAAAAGAATGGCGCCTTTTCAGGTTTCTTAGGAGGCTCAATGGGTTTATTGCGAACCTGGAAATGGCAAAAGATTTACATAAGCACATCAAACTAATAATAGAACAAACGTCCTGCCACAAAAAAAGGTATTTGCCCCGGATGAGTAAGTGTTTCATTATCAGAAGAGATGGAAGAACCTTAATAACGTCCAGATTGACCAAGCTTTGCCACTGGGTCTTGGGCAAAAGTGAGAGTGTAATTAAATCAGGCATTTTCTGGTCGAATATGGGCATTTTGGCAGTCTTTTCTAAATATAAATGCTCAGTATCTCCTTCCTCAAGATCAGTGTCTTTACTACCCTGAGCTGTACTAACAGATGGCAAACTGACATGCTGAACGTTCTTCCCGCTAGCATACGGTTCAATACTAGATGATCCAGAGAACATCGCCTGATTAACCCTGCAACATACACAGAAAAATAATTAACAAAATGAGCAACAGTCAACGACCTGAAACGATCAATGCATGTCTGTTCACTAAGGCACTACCCCCTGAAAGTGCAATTTCATACACCCAGTGATCGGAGACAACCTATATAGCTTTTGCGTTTTGGCATCTAGCATAACAATGGAAGTCGGATTACAAACGAAAAGCACTACCTCTCTTGTTTTGGTTTATACTTTGATTTTTAGGTCTCCCAAGTATCTACTTAAAAAGTATTTTCTCTCATAATATGTTACTCTAATTTCAACTTCTATGAAATATATCTGAAAACTCCGAATGTGCGTGCTTGTCGTTTATTGCCAGTCCCAACTCCCATGCCTGAATAAGGGAGGAGGTGAGCAGTAAGTTAATGACAATCAACTCAGTCATCTCATGATCATTACCAAAAATTAGATTCATGTAGCCAACTCCAATCTTTTGGGATTCGGGCTCCGACATTGTCGTATGAGATATATATATATATATATATATATATATATATATATATATATATATATGAAGTCAAAATAGTCATTAGCTAATGGTCATAACTTCACTAAAATTTTCCATAAAAGTGAGTATAAACTATGAAACAGAAAGAGGGAGTGTTCAAAAGCAGTTTTTTAACTGGTTGATCATGATATAAAAAGTTTTTTAACTGGTTGATCATAATTAAAAAAAGCTGACAAAAGGTAAGGTGCTATACTTGCCCCAGCTTTTCAGCTAGGGGTGAATACATTGGCCAGTATACCTATTAACAGATACCAATAAATTGCTTATTTCAACAAACATATTTAGCGCCTCAAATGTCCATCACAAAACCTCAATACCAGTCAAACAAACTAGACCCACGAACATCAAACAAAACCATAATACTAAATTACATTCAAATTTGAATAAATTTGGATAATTGGATAGTTTAAGAAAACTATTTCTTCTTACCATAAGTAGACACCATTTTGATCAACATGAGTAGTTGCAAGGACGTCCATATTAGGAGACAGAGAGAGTGCTGTGATGGCCACATCAACTTGAACCGCATCTATTTGTCTAGCTAAAATAACATCCCAAATTCGAAGTGTTCCATCCATGCTGGACGAAAGAAGCCATTTTCCATCCTCACTAAAGCACATATCGGTAACACGGTCTTTATGTCCTTCAAATTTTCGAACCATTCTAAGTGCCACAACATCAAATATACGAATGACCAAATCATCAGCAATAGTAGCCAATAACCCTGAAACATATCAAATGCCACAATTTTATTCTATGGAATACATGTATGGGATAGAAGAAATTTTAAAACTATTTGATTAAAAATTTAAGAAACAGAAGCAAACATACCATTAGGCCTATGGTAAACTATCTTAATTACATGACAGCCTACTTCCCATCTGGATTTCAACTCACGACCCCGGAAATCCCATACCTGCATCACAATCCTTGAGTTAGAAAAATAAGAACCCAGGTTTCTCCCATCAAAAGGCAGGGAAGAAAATAAACAGAACAGAAGGACAAATAACAAACACAAAAATGGAATTTTGAGTAAAAAAAATTCAAATCGAAGACTACTGAAGTCAATATCCTTTTTTATACTGAAAACTTAATGCTCCAACCCTAAAAGACACCCCGCCGATAATATTGGCTGTTAAGCGTAACAACTACAAGAATTAGACCTTAATTTGAAGTTCAAAAAAAGTACAAAATAAATGATCAAATTCAGGCAATTAAATGTGAAGAGAAAATCTAAAGGTTACATATCCAAGTTCATGTCATGCAAAGTCTTCCTTTTAGAAAAAAAATAGATCCTTCAAAAAGAAAAAATCAGCAAAACAAAACAAAACTAAAATAATCACATAAGACAAATATTAACTAAAGCAGAAAAATAATTGGATTCAAATGCGCGCTGCATCCCAAAAATCAGAAATTTGAGAAAAAAAAGAAGTAAACATACCTTTATATCACCATAATATCCTGCAGTTATCATAAGGGTATTTGTTGAATCACAAGCTACTCCAACCACTTCTCCATCATGAGCACAGCTCCTTCTTTCAGACTTATCCAAGTAAGACCCTCGGCTTAGCCCAGATTGGAGATTAAACCGCTCAACCCAACCACCAGATGTCCCAAGAACAGCAAAGTTTCCACATGCACTAATAGCGCAAGACTGAAAAAAAGGCAAAAAGGTCACATCATCTTGAAATATGAATATTGAAAATAAAAAAAGGCACGCATCAACAAAATCCATTCAAATCACCAATGCTTATTCAATAAATACGTTTGCAAAGAATATTGATTTGTTATTTGGGTAACCTTTAAATTCATGGTGACATCAATGAAATTTGTGGTGACTAAGCCCATTATATAGTATATACAACAGCCAGTACACAATTTTGCAATAAAATCAAGTCTTCATAATGAAGAACAAGACATTGAAGGGCCACATGGGAGGCAACAGATAACAGAAACAAAGGAAGTTACAAAAATTAAACAAAATTTTGAGCTCTAGAAATGCGTGAACATTGATCCTAGAAATCTAGACTTAAGTTACATGCAAGTCCAAGATTACTAGAACTCACTTTAATGAATGGCCAATATTAAAGAACTTACATTAAGCAGGTGTATGATCAAAATTGGTAAGTTAAACCTAAAGAAAGTCTTCTGGAGAGTCAAACTAAAAAAACAAGAAATAAAAAGTAGGTAAGCTCTTTACCTTTACTGCAGTCCGATTTTCTTCAGAGGGCTTTAGTATGTGCTCTCCCAATACAAAGTTTTGCAGTCTCCAAACATATGCTTCAGACGTGTCCATGTGACAAGTAACCACATTGCACCAATCACGCTCCCTAATTTCAGCTGAAAGTTGTTTTAGCAGCACGAAAATTAACCATTAAGTAGGCAACTCTTGGAAAATCAAACCAGAGTGAACATCACAACAGTCAGGGTTGGGGAGTGGGGGTTCCCAGATATAAATGGAAACTTTAAGCAACTTTACATCAGGCAAAAGATGAAAAACCAATTAGACTAAAAAAGTTCTAAATTGTCACGTACATTGACAAAATTAAATCCTACTTATTCGTAACAGGCTACATCATATGGCAACTATAAACAAGCTAACAGTCTAACACCAGGCAAAAGATAAAACACCAATTATATTATGACAGGTATGAACTGTAACGTACATTGACAATAAAACAAAAATTATATTATGACAGGTATGAACTGTGATGTACAATTACAAAATCTGATCCAAACTTATCATTATCAAGCTATATCAATCAATGAAGGATCGTCAATAGAGTCGCAACTCTAAACAATGCACCAATTTGCACTGGTGCATAGAAAGAGGGTCAAGCCGTCAAGGCAAAGTATTTGGACGGACTCTACAATGTATAGAGTGTGGTGTAATTTACACTTAAAATTGGCATTTGTTGTCTGATTGGTGCAGAATCTTGCACACATAAGCACAGTCAGGTAGGTCGGCAGAGGGACAAGCAAAGCAGAAGCAAAAGCACAGACCCAGCATCAAATCAACATATATAGGACGGCAAGTCGTCGCCAACACTTCAGCATCAGGTTCAACGAAGCAACGAGTTATGTTAGAATTTTAGCTCATTTAAAAGTTTAATGGTAGATGTTTGATAAAACACAGTGATTAGTTGGTGTTGTTACGATATTAGGAGCATGTTTAAGATATGATTTAATGTAATTTAAAATTATGTTAGAGGTATGCCTAAACTAGGATTATTAGGCTTATATATAACCGCTTATTTTGTAATTAAATTTGGATTAGAATTTTGAAATTTGATACCAAGAATTTGACTTGATAGCTAAAGTTATGGCAGGTTTGCTTGTGTAGTTGTGAATAATCAAGTGAAAGACATTGAAACATGTTGTGAGCTCAAACTGCTTTCAAATCTTTGAGCCTCGGTGAGAAATGAAAATATCCCAAAACCCAATGAGAGTCTTTTACACGGTGAAAATATCTCATATATTGAGCTAAAAATTATTTTTTGTCAACTTTGCAACTTAAGACGTGGGTTGATGAATTAACACATGTTGTGGTTTGATTCGTTCGTATGGAAATTGGACACATCATACTCATAAATGGTGCAACTAATCACTGACAACACAAGATATATGCATCAAAATTTTTTCATTCTTGACTAAGGACACATCATTGAATGATATACAAATGATTTTACATAATTAGTTATAATAGATTAGGCATATAGGTCCTAGTACAGAGCATTTACAAAAGTTTATAACTTCAAACAATTGAATTCTATCTTTTCTTATCTCATCACCAATAAAAAAATTGTGTAACCTGAATTCCTAATCATTCTTACAAATGAGCATAGAACTATAGATTCCAAAAAAACCCATTCAAAAGTATACATGAAATTTAACTAATGGCTTCAATTAGTAAAATGAGGTGTAGAGTAATATGTTGTTTCTTTCGATCTATTAGAACTTCTATAAACTTATTTGAATATCTTAATTTTGGGGCCCTTTTTCAGCATTAATAAAGATGAATCTACTGACCCATATTAACAACACTTATTATAGTTGAGAGTCGCACTTAAGTAAGCCCAATTAGAATTGTCTGAACTCATTCTACCTTGCTAACTCTTGTCTGCACTTGTTAACCTAATTGAACTTATTTAACGTAAACTAAGGGAAGATATCAAAAAATAAAAAAAAAACCCAATAAACTACAAAAGTGAAACAATAATTTTCATCTTCACTCAAAGACACATGTAATCATTAGAAAAACTGCTAGTATCTAGAGAACTTACCACAATCAAATGCTACAACAGGCTTCAGTTTGATTTCTTCCTCCTAACATACAGGAAAAAGACAAGTGAAATAGCGAAGTAAGCTTATAATACCGTAATAATAGAGGCAACTAAATAAGCACATATACACTTGAAAAGCGTTCAAAGATGAAAACTCACACACTTCCCAAAAAGTCAACAACTAGAATATTTCTCTTGTTTCCAAATAAGCTACATATCTCTTTCAATAAGAGGGGAAAGATAGAAAATAGGAGAAGGTGGGGAGGAGAGAAATAGAAAGACACCATGTGCCAAGAACTAAATGGGATAAGCTATTCAAAAGCAAAAGAAATAGGAAGCATTAGCGTTACATGGAAAAGGATGGAGTTAAAAAGTAGCATTTAGCCACATGCCAAGGATAAACTTAATTCCCTAAAATGTTCAAAGTTAGTATTCATCATCACTGGTCTTCACAACGTGCAGACTTCTTAAAATAATCCAAATTATTGATTTCAAACACCAATCTCTAATATAGGGGACTATTTCTCAAAACAAGTGACCATTTATTTTCTTGTACGTAGTAGACCAGGAATGACCTAATAAAAACAACAATATCATAGTTCGGCCTATTTTGAGAAGCAACCTTCCCATAATAGCTGAGACAGTTTAAAGAGGACCACATGTAGTTATGAATTTAGGATCAAAAAATCAAAGGCATCCAATTTTCTATTCTTCAATCACCATGGCTAGCATATACAAACAATAGTAATATTAATAATAGTGTATCAATGTTCAAGTAACATAGTACGTGAGCCAAACTAATACATGAAGAATATAAAAAAATAAATAAATAAAATAAATAAAAAATTAAAAAAAAAATATTGATGTACAAGGGAGCTTATAGTTATATACTTATATAGTAGAAATATATGTTATTCTAGAACTTGAATTGAAACTAATGTTGACTCGATATTTAAAAGAGACAAATATGCACATTTCTCCAAGATTTCTACTGCGTCAAGATAATTTGGATGATATAATGATATCAATAGAGAAAGGCATCTACGCATAAAGAAATTTATATCATTGAAGACTTAACAATTGTTTCATAAAGCATCAGATTTTTTACAAAAGGTATCCAACATTTTTGCAAAAGCTTTTATCAGATAAATAAACTTAAACACACCAGCCTTCCCAATAAAGGTTTATCAAAACAACCGCAAGCTCCCTCTAGAAAGAATTTATGACACAGAATCTAAGTTAATTGCTCAATAAGTATTAATTAGCAAACAATAAGTCCATACAAATCTGAGGTTTCGCTGTGTATGGTAAATGGCTTTTTCATTGGTTTATCAACTGGCATTTTGGTTGGTCAAACAACCAGAAAAAATGTTTGGCCAGCAGATTAACTGGCTTTTAAGCCAAAATAAAAAGGTATCAAGAGTAGCTTTTTTATTGGCTTTTAATTTTTTATCAACTTTTACTCTAATAAACAACCTAGCTTATTGGAAGCTAGTCAAACCAACCAACAACTTCAGGCTACAACATTTCCAAACAAACCCTTCATCGCTGCAATGTAATAAGTTTTTCCAAATAATTCTAGAACTTTTATAGCTAAACTCTATTATCAAGATATCGCACCTTACGTAATACTAACACCATTTTTTATATATTTTTTGGTAAAATACATATGCTTCCATTGGCTTTTAGATGTGTCAACATTGCGTAATTCAAGCTCTTAAACCGTTACAACAATTGTGCACAAGCAAATTAAAAAAGTTACAGAATCCAAATTAATACAATTTTGCAAAAGCAATTAAGTTAAGGAGAATAGGATCTCATAAATAAACTCAAATAAAACCCGACATAAATTCCTTTTAAACCGTTGTCTTGATATTATCATCAACCATAATGCACGTAGTGCACTTTTAAATTTCAGTTCTCAAAGATGGCTTGTGCTCTAGCTAACGCACGAGATTTCACCACTCAACACCCTTTTGCTTTTATTGTTGCCTTGATGTTAATAAAGTTCACAGCTTGGCAAAACTCCTATCCAGTCCCTCCCTCCTCCCTCTCTCACCCCTCCCTCTCTCTCTATCTCATGTCTACTAAGGAACTTCAAAATTCAACTAGTTGTAGTTTGACGTATCCAACATGGTTAAGGAAGCGTAGAGAACTCATCATAATTTACAAACAACTTAAGCCAAAACAAACTGGATAGTAAGATAATTGCAATTATACCTTTATCCTTAGCTTCTTGGCTCTTCTAGCAACATGACGCTGCGAGAGCTCCCTACTTTGTTGATCCTGATCATAACAAAAAAAAAGCAAAATCATAACATCAACGATGATGACTACTACAAATTTGAAAAGACTATTATCAAACAAATTTACACAACACAATTCCCTAACAATTATCTTCCATTACTTTATTGTATCAAATACAAGTTGACATAGAAAAATAATTAATGACGAAACATCTAAACTACATTCAAAAAACTTTTTGAGAATGCGCAACAAAATACAGAGCCACAACACAAAATTATAATATAAAATACCATGTAGAATGTGAAAAGGAAATAGTAAATACCATATATATGGTACAAGTATAGTAAAAAATACAGAGCCACAGCAATGGAAAATTATGAGAATGTGCAACAAGCTCTAAGTAGAAATTACATATCATAAAAAAGCAAAATTAGACCTGAACAACGGAAAAAAGCCTGAAAGCTCGATCTTGGCCAGCAGAGAGAATGTGCCTACCGTTTGCATAAAACCTGCCAAAACAATCATTAACACTGGAACGGGCTCCTTTATTCAAAAATAATCTTTTTGGTAAGGCATTAAGGAAAGAAGGCCCAAAAACATCTAATAGAATGCATTTAAGTTTCAAACATTTGGCTAGCTGGAAAAGTGATGATAGCATTTCCATATTCGGATACTCTTCATGCCACAGTAATAAGCAACCCAAGCTCAAATTTCATTACCAACTCCAATATTTTCAGTTTAACAATCAAGAATATTAAGAACAATAAATCAAACTATTTCCAGTCTGATCTCATCTTATTATGAGGAAACGGATCAGCATTAGGGTGCACCCGTGCATATATCCTCAACCATCATTTCGGTTTCCAGTCTTTAACTTACCAAATAAGGCCACTGTGGTGTTAAGTAAAGTTTTGACTTTTTAGTAGAATATTTAGAGTCGGGACCTTTTGGTGCATGTAATTAATAGGTCAATTCTGTCAATTTTTTTGTAAAATACATTTATGACTCTAATTTGAAAGCATTATTTGAAGATCCATTTAGAAAACATCCAGTTTTCCATAAAGCCAACCAGAAACCAAATATAGATTGGAAATCTGATCTCAGGATTCAACATTTCATACATATTAGAATACTGAGTTTCAGATTTTCGAAAATTCAAAATTTTCATATACAATCAATCATTCAATCTCTTTGATAGTTCTTTTACATTTGAACTTCGCTATCCCACTTACTCCATAGCAATTGCCAACACCCAATCAAAGTTTCATATTCCAAACCTATTCCTCACTCCTCCCTCGTTTATTGCATGGCTTACCACTCCTCCTAACTCTAATAATTTGATTAATGATTGACAACGTACCATCTTCTCCCCTCCTCCATCTCTCTCAAACATATACCAATGAACATTAATGACATCCAATTTCACTAAAAAACCAACACTCACAATACCAAGCAACCCCGCAATTTCAACAAAGTAAAAGGGCATACCACTGTAAAAAGATTAATACATTTACTTTTCTTCGTCATGAGCAAGGATAAGGAGTATTACTTTAGAAAATAGTAGAACTATAAAGAATCAGTTTACTTCCTACTATTAACACTTCCTTTTCTTCCAAAATGATCAATTTGTTCAAAGTTCAAACAAAGACACTTAAAATTTTCCCAATAACTAAGATTTTTCAATCTTCACCAGAAAAGATTACACGCACGGTTGTTAGAATCGGAAACCTACCCAAGATCAATAAGCGAGTCAGATCGGAATTGGTAGAATCGAATCACTGAATCATAAGATCCTTCCAATATTTTTGATATGAAGTAGGCTAACTGATTTTCGGACATATTGGTTCGTAAAGTTCATCTTTAAAGTTTTGAGCCGTAAATAAAGATATATTGGACTTAATATTTTGATTGATAAAAAAGAATAGTTTTTATAATCATTTATGAACTGCAAGTCAGTAAGCACATAAATTTTCAATATAATAATGACGATATATTTTTAACTTATATTTATATGTAACTAAAAGCTAGAATATCAGAATTTTTTATGATTGAAACTATCCTTGTAGGATCGAGTCGTTGAATTGTAGGATAGTACAACCATATTATGATCCTATCACCCATATTCTTAATCTTGGTAGGATCGTACAATCCTAACATTATTAAGAATATAAGATCCTACCTGATTTTGGGATCATCTTCCTGCTTTGGATCGTAAAGTTGTAGAATCGTAGATCAGAATCAAGATTTCTAATTACCATGATTACATGTCTAATGGGAGACCACAAATTCCCATCACAAAATCAGTGAAGCTTGTGAAATGTGAGCATCTAAACTCGTAAACACCACAAAAGATTTAGAACTATAACTGCTTAATGTATCAAGCCATGCTTTTTCTAAGTTCCTTGTGCCATAATCAAGTATTCCTTAACCATATGAAAACTTAATGTTTTACTTTGTACAAGGACCAAATTCAGTGATCTCCTAACTCCTAAGTGATTTTCCTAAGAGCAAAAAAGATAATTTCAATACTCTCCTATGAGGTATATTCAAATTTGCCAACACCTCACAAAAATGGTGATAGGACTAAAGAACAAGTTACACAAATAAGCCATTAATAGAAGTTTTGTAGAACCAAGAAATTTATAATTTTTTCTACTTTTTCTGGTAAATTCAAATATGAACAGAATTTTAACATACTACCTTATACAAAGAGGAGGTGCACTATGACCATTCCGGAACCGTAAAAGCCGTGGGTCCCCATCAGTAGTGTCGAATATCCACATCTAGCAAATAACAAAAAAAGTTTAAAGAAGAATAACAAAGTAAATAAGGAAACAGCTAATTTGCTAAAAATTCAGGGAAAACTTTTTAAATTCTGCCACTATAGCATGCGCAGACACATGCACGCGTACACACACATTAAGAGTAGCAAATAACTACTAAAAAAACTTTGACCTTCATTTAAAATTTAAAAAGTTCATTAGCCCTGCCTGACTTCTAGCCCAATTCTGATAGTTAAATTCAGCATCAAACAGCAAGCATAGCATCAATGTAAAACCATTAATTGCCCAAGTATGGCAATTAAAAACATTGTAGCCAAATTAATCCATGACTTCAACCAAAAACATAAGTGGCAAAATGCCAATTTTTAAAAGGTAATTAAAATAAAATATTCTTAATATGAAAAATGAACTACAAAGCATAACGAGCATGTGCAACTCTTGCTATCTAGACTACCCACTCCAAAGTAGATATTAGAGCAAATTTTTCTCAACTAATTTCGAATTCTACAACCTCAGTTCCTATGTTATGGTTTTTGACTGTTATGGTCAAACTTAAAAAACTTTGACCATTAATATCTTGAAAATATAATGAATAATCCTCCCACTATCCCACTACTTTCCATTTTAGTTTGTCTCACTCATTTTGCACTCTTTCCTTTTTGGCAATTGTCCCACTTTCTTTCTTTTAATCTCCTTCACAAATTTATTATCTATCTCCATCTTAACCGTTCATTTCAATCATCCACTTGTTTTTTGTCTTATTCTCCAATTCAATTCCCCTTTCCACTAAATTTCACCCAAAACATTATAGGTACGATGGGAGTATTATAAAAGTACCATTGACCAATTGTCGCAAAATATTTTTTCATAAAAACTTTTTAAAATTCATAACATATAATGAGAGATAATAATGATCCAAGTGTTTTACAAAGACCGTGCAAACCAAAATACCAAGAACAAACGGGAAATAAGCTACTAATTTCAAAAATACACTTCTGTTTTTCTCCAATACTCCCTTTGTCCCAATAAAATTTTACCTATTTCTATTTAAATTTGTCCTGATTACTTTGCATGATTTCCTTTTTTGGCAATTATCATGCTCTATTTTAATTCCATCCACAAACTTGTTCTCTTCCTTCATCTCATACACTCATTTCTCCAACTACTTGTGTTTTCCCTTATCCTCCAACTACAAATTACTATAACAACTTCGTAAAAGTTGTGCAATTTTCATGTAGACAAAGAAAGTAATAGAAATAGAAAAATTCTTAACTACTAAGTTGATTTAATTCTGTTATAGAATACCCACATGTCACAGATGCCATATTCCATCCCAATTTCCAACCAGGAACCCACTTTACAAATGTAAAGTTCCATGTAGTAGTCAAATAAAGGGCATCATGGATAGAAACTGACACCATATTGCAAAGTACTTCGGCAAAGAAGGTACAGAAAATGGGGGAACGAACTAAAGGTTAAACATTGTGTTGGATAGAGATC
>NC_080048.1:6041742-6144242 GCF_026212465.1 Amaranthus tricolor | reverse complement strand
TCAATTTTTGTTTGTAATAAGTTATTTGACAAAAAAACAAAGGTAAAATAATGATTAAATAAAAATTGGTATTATTCTAGAAAAACACCCCTAAATTGGTATAATTTATGGTTAATCAAAAGTTAAACATTGATATTATTATAGGGTAATTAACGAATATTGTTATGATTCACGATAATTTTTCATACTTTTTTAAGATTATAATTTGTATAATTTTTTTTATTGTTATCCACATAAATTTCTTGTGATCATATTATCATATATATGTAGTTTGGCAATCATAAAAAAGACTTATTATGAATAGTGACAAATACTGCAAAAGTATGGATTTCAAGCTAATTACATTTCATCAATACTCATATAGCTTAAGAAAACAAACATGATGAAATTAAGAGTTAACTAGCCTAATTAAATGAATAAATGAACTAATGAAGGCTCTAGTTTCTTCCCTTTAATGTTTGGGACTTGGGGGTGGAAAAACAAGTAGATATAGTAATTAATACTCCATATGTTTCATAATTTTAATTATATTTTGACTTTATGTACATCTTTAAGTAAAATTCAAGCGTAAATATCTAAATATACATTTTTTAAAACTTATAAAAATATATATTAAAATATCATATATTAAATTAAATTTAATAAAATCTAATATGAATATATTTTAATTTTTTGTATATATAAAAAATCATAAAGTATTTTTGTATTCATTATATTGAATATTTCGAATGTAAGAATAATATGAAGCGAGAATAATATATTTAGTATGGATTATATTGTGGGTTTTCACGTGAAAAAGAACATGGCAAAGAGTGGTGCTTAGAGGTTCTCTTAAGCAACGTATATATTGTCTCTTATAATGCCATGACACATGTATGTTAGTTATGCACTCAAACTTTAATAGAGTCTAACTTGAACATATATTATTTAGACAATGTTTAATTTTATCATTTAAATTTAATATAAGCTATGACGTGAAAGTTTCAAATACTTTTAAAAAAGGCACATGCTGATCACTAATTATAATTTTTTTTAAGAATTAGTTCGATTAAAATTTTGAATTTATGATTAAAGTCTTATTATATGTTATATATTTCAACATATTCTTTTACATGAGAGTCTTTTAGGTTAAAAGTGTGAATGTAAATGCAGTAATTATCACCTCATACTTAGCGCGAAATATTTTATTTTAAATGAGGGGCGTGTGTGATTTAAACATGTGATCTTTTATCACATTGGCTTTTAATATCATATCAAATAACTGACTCAATTAAAAATTTAAGCTGATAGTTAAGATTCTACTCTAACATTTCTAAACATCAAACTGTACTACGAAATCAGGGTATATTTGTTTTATATAAAATTTAATTTAAAATTTTCACTTAACTTGTAAATATACTACCTTAGACATTAATTATCTTATCTTAATCTAAATGAATAAAGATTGAATTGAAATCAATAAGTACATGCTAAAATACCCGAATCTTGCCTTTGAGCAGGATATCGAGTGTGATGATGATGATGAATTACATGCTAAAATAATTCAAGGAATAATTTTTTATGATATAATTTTTTTATACGTCCAAAATTTTTATCTTTATTTTGATGTTATAGTAACAGTTATTATACATAATTTCCTTTTTACCATTTAATGGCATTAGCTAAATTTTCATTTGGGGCCTTATTATACTTCTTAGAACTCCGTGTAAACAAATTTTCATTTATCTTGATATACATTTTCCATTTATTACGTCATAGGAGTACTAATAGATTTAAATTTCACTAAGATTTATTAGCTAAGTTAGCAAACATCTACTTTAATAACGATAATTAAAGCACAATTAGAAATTGAATCTAAAATGAATAACTCAACTTCTAATTTTCTAGAATAAAACTCACATTAGTTCGATATAACGCAATTTAATCATGTCTTAAATACTTTAAAACGTTTAAATTTGCGATTATATCGTAATTAACACTAATTAATAATGCATAACAAACCTTTTACCTAGAAGAAAATCCAAACTTATAATACCATGCACCTTTTTTTAAAGGATGCCCATATTATTCTTAAATTGGCTTAGCTAGAGTGATTCATTTGTTTTGATATAGGACCACATTGGTCCCATTCCCTTTGAAGAAAAAGTTTTTTATATATTTTGATGTATATTGTTTTAGAGTGTACTAATTTTTTTAGGTATAAATACAATAAATGTTTCCATTTGATAAGTACAATCAAGAATAATCATTGAGAAATATATGTTATTTTTAGCTTAGTGCACATTAAAATATTATAGATCAAGTTCATATAAGACTGTTGTCCGTTTAACGGCTTCTTTTGTCAACTTCTTTAGTCGTTATGACTTTATCATACTTTTTTTTAGTCCGTCTATTTTATTTTGCTACAGTTTATTTTACGGAAATGTTTTCACTATTTATTTATTTTCGATCACACAAATCAACTCTTTACAGTATTATCCACACAATTCAATGTTTTTTAATATTTATATAAAGTTTATTTTTGCAATCTAAAAGTGACTTACGTAAACACGTAGTAAGCTTCACTCTTTTTAATTCATAATTTTTTTTACAAAAATAAATTTATTTTAGTAGGTTGGTTGGATGTATTTTGATAAAGGAACAGATTCAAATCTTCAATCTATCTTTCTCCCTAATTGCTTATGTCTTGATCTCAAAGATTTAAAGGACCACAAGCATGTGATTCTGTACTACCTTTGATATAATTGAAGAGAGAATACTCTTCATAGTAAGGACATTATTATGTGTTTTATTCTTCCTTTTTTTTTTTTTTCTATTTTTCTTTTTTCTTTTTTATTTTCCACTCTATTTTTTTTTCTAAAACCTTAGCTTAGCTTTATAGGAGTAAATATGAAGCAATGAGAGCATTCTTTTTGAAGCATTATGATTTTTTGGTCCTAAATTTTCAATCAATGTTATTATAAGAAAAAGCATCAAATATTGTCCCAACCACTTGTGGGAAGATTTTAATTGAACAGCTATTTGTTGTTGGGTTTCATTTGGTTGTTTTTCTTCTTAAGACAAAAAGAATTTGGAGAACGTTTAAATTTTGAAACTTAATTAAAGTACTTTTTTTGAATCTTGTGATTTTGAAAGTAAATAAAGTATAATTTGAAAATGACACACAATTTCATGTAAAATAGAATATACCTATTATATTAATCATAATAATTTGTATTATGTCATGAGCCGTATCAAGAATATAAAAAGAAATTTATTTGTTATAATATGGTTTTTTTTATCATATTAGCGACTCTTTTCTGCATGAGCTTTTTATTTATCGCAATTTCTTTTGAAAAGACTATCCTTGATTAGATCAACATTTATAGAATATAAGAAATGAGTCTCAACAATCCAACTAAGGAGCAAACGAGAAAATCAATATACAAGCACAAAAGAGCTTGTTTTAATATTATTAAAATTAATTAACAGTAATAAGAGTTGTTCCTTAAATTTAAATAATAATATATATATATTTTTTTCGATGTGAAACAGCTCAACTCATAATAGGCAGAGAATTAACGATGTGCATTTCAACAACACCATTCATCAAAACAAACTAGGAGATGTTTAGTGCTTAGTTTACGCGTTCTTTATTAAGCATTCCTTTCTTTTTAAGGTAATGCATAAGTTGTTAAAGAAATACTATCATTAGTTATGTATTAACAATTAAAAATGGTAACTTACATTTATTTAGTTAATTGAATCAATAAATATTAGTTATTAATGACAATATAAAATTAACTCCATATATTAAGGGTGTCAACAATGCTAGTCGTGGATTGAATCTTGCAATAGAGTCTTTCACAAAACTATGACTTTTAATGGGACATAAAATACAATGAATCTTTTCTAAAGTCTTGACAATTTAAATTCATAGTGTAAGACTCTTAAAAGTGGAGCAAATTTTTAATTTTTTTCTTGGACAATGATGACCTTGAGATTATCAAAATTGATATGGCATTAGCTCAAAAATAACAAAAATTATTAGAAAAATATTGTAGAGTAGAGACTTCCTTTAGATGCCTAAAATTTAAAATGTATTATTAAAATTAAAAATTATTATCTCGTAATATATTTCTTAAAGGCAACAAACAAATCAAATCAACTATGTGTATCACAAAATTTTGCAAATTGCTTAAATTAAAGTGTTATAGAAAATTAAATTTAAATTCTTCTTAGAAAGAGTGATACATGCTTCAATTTAAACTAGAGTCGATTTTTATTTGATGATTTATTTGAGATGAATAATTTTAGCTCAAAATTTAAGGGCTAATCTATTTGAGTTATAAAGTATAGCCATTTAAAAGTCCTTAAGTTATTTGTCAACCTTATAAATTGTTGATAGCAATGTTCCAATTAGTACTACCAACCAGCTCACATGAAAAGTTGTGACTTACATATTGCACGCAAATCCTCCTTTAAAGTGGCTCATCAATGAAGATTATGACTTATGAGGACTTATATATCTTAATTCTTATTAACCTAATATATTATTATTAACATTATCAGCCGGTCTCTTGAGAGATTGTCTTTTTGAGAGATGTCTTTCAGGCTCAACCCATTAAACCTTAATGTCCACTTACTGTATTTTTAATTTCTACTTACATTATCCTTAATGTCTACTTACAATATACTTAATGCCTATTTACAATATTTTTAATGCCTATCGAGAAACTTCGCTTACTAGCATACTTATCATATCCTTAATGTCTACTTATAATATTTTTAATGTCAACTTACAATATACTTAACACCCACAGAGTAAGTATTTAAGTACTTATAATCAAGGATATTAGGATCGGGATTCTACCTAGGATCGTCGAGGGGGCAGGATCGAAATCGGTAGAATCGAATTATAGGATCGCGTAATTGTACAAATATGCATTAATGTGCTTTGGATTACTGATTATCAATCACATTTATTCTTTTTTAAAGTTTTATGGTGTCAGTAAAAAGTTATTCGACTTAATCTATCAAGTTTTGAAATTTAATACTTTTTATAATCATTTTTAAATTGAAAATGAAGAAAAGCTTGGATTTTATAATGATATTGATACGGCTATTTTGAATATATTTATTTATACATCAATGTAATCCAAATGTTATGAAAATATTTTACGATTTAAACTACCCTTGTAGGATCGGATCGTTAATCGTATGATCGTAGAATCGTGTTATGATCCTACCACCTAAATTCTTGAGATAAGTAGGATTGCATGATTCTACCACATTAAGATCCTACCTACGATTTAAATCGGTCGCCTGTTATTGGATCATAGGATCCTGGAATCGTAGATCAGAATCGGGAATCTGATAACTATGCTTACAATATTCGAAATGCCTACTTACAATATTCTTAATGTCTACTGAGAAACTTACTCTATATTTTTTCTTTTTGGGCCAATCCATTAGAGATGGTCTCTCACAATAATTTGTGTAATATTGATGACAATGCAAAAAGCCAATATTAAATGCTTCTTGAAAACATTTTAAGTTAATTGTCAACTATATTTTTATTTACATTTAGAAAAGAGTGTTCGTGAAGGAAGTCATACCACACCATACGTCCATATCAACATATCCAGTAAATTCTATCGGGTAACAAGGGCGAGTAAAGATATCATACACATTATATTTGTATCTCTCTAAAGAGATGACTAACGCGGTAGGATTATAGTCAAAGATACCCAATGTGAACGGAAGCAATTTTTCTATATTGCAAACCAATAAAATAAAAAAATAAAAAAAAACCCAATATGTTTAGTTCAATATAGAGTTTATAAAAAGTTGATAATTAATAAATTATATATATTTTTTAAAGGATAAACAAATTATACTTAAACAACAACAAACACCTTAAAGGATGATTTTCATTGAAGGAAGACATTTTATAACATTCATTGTGAATTAGCGGCATATATAACTCTAGAGTATACTAGCAAAACTTAATGTAATAGATATAAAATTCTACTTTCATCAAGTATTCAAGTCAAATATTAATGCAAATATTCATATGTCCCTTTAAAGAATATTAGACAAATTAAAATGAGGGTTTTTTATATATAATGTTACAAATTGAAAGGAATATAGATAAAAATTATTTTTTGAATGATTATTTTTTGAATGTTTTAATTATTTTTCAATTTAATTATAACTATTTTTTTCGTTAATAAATGGAATATTAAAAAACATGTATGTTATTATTTTACTATTTATAGAGAAATTTGACAGATTAAAAAGTGTGAAGACAATTTTCATTTTATAAATTAATAAAAGTGTGAATGATTTGTAAAACCTCCTGAAATTGGACAAAATTATCTATCACAATCAAATGTGTATTAGATATGCAAGTGGACAGAAAAAGCCAATCAATGGTCACAATATAGCCCACCTTAAGATGTAATAGGAGATTTTGCTAACAAAATAATGCTAAAGACTAAAGAGTGAAGTGTTTGTTTTCACTTTAACTTAATTAAGGGGTCCAATATTAGGTCCACCTTCCTTTATGATTGTGACTATTCGAACCAAAAAAAAAAATCAATACTTGTGATTAAATAATGACGTACAACCAACCAAATAAATTGCATTAATAATAATAATAAAATAATTAAATAAAACAATAAATAATAATAATAATGATAATAATAATAATAATAACAATAATAATAATGAAAATTGTTTAATCCACCAATTACCCCTAACTGGGCATTTAAGAAGATCTGCAATGTAAAAGATAAACTATGGGACTTGATGGAGCAAAACAACTACTCCATTCGCAAGATGTATCAAACGCTGCAATCCTCCCTTAAGAAGGTAAATTGGGCAAGGTTGGTCTGATCAAGGCATGCTCTCCCTAAGACGAGATTCATCCTATGGCTCGCATTCCTCGATAAACTCAAGACCAAAGATCGCCTGTTCAAACTAGGTGTAACCCCAAATAATCCTGTCTACTCTGTGGTGACATAAGAGAATCCATTGATCATTTGTTCTTTGTGTGCAAATTTAGTAAAACATGTTTAGATGCGGTTCTAGCATGGCTTAGGTCTAATGTCCAAATATCTTCACTGAGCAACCTAGTTGCAAAAAAATAGAGAGTGTCCACGACAAAGAAAAAAGTCTTTTGCATCGCCTTGAGGTTTGTTCGCAATTAGAAGGGACGGAAAAAGTGGAAATCATGTTTGTTTGCAGTTAGTAATTGCGAACAAACACCTTAGGCTAGGACATAAAAAATGCTTATTTTTATAATAAAGTTTACCCGAAGTTGATTTTTTTATTTTTTTAAAAGTTTGCTTAATTGTTTCAAATTTTTCGCTCATAGCAGCTAGAAAAGTGATTAAAATTAAAGCAAAAGAAATTTAAACTAATAGGAGTAGTTTAAAAATTTTATTTCAACTAATATTTAAGACCCTTAATTTAGGTGGATTTGAAGGGTCGTACACTTTAAATATGTTGAAAACTAGACGTGTTCAAAACGGATTCGATGATCCGATATTTACCTAACTTTGAAATCGAACCCGACTCTAAAATGAATTTAAAATAATGTAAAAATCAATGCGGATACAAAATCCGATTTCAAACCGACCCAAAACACTTAACCTGAAATCAACCAAATGACCCGAATAAATACTTCTGGTGAAAAACACTCTTGCACTAATTAGTTGTATAGATGAAGGACAAGATGAACAAAATTTCCTTTGAAATTTGGAAATGGGATAAATGGACCCTCAACTAAAATATAATTGTGTTTTTTGTGAACCCCCAGGTGAAATTAATATATCAATGTGTTACCCATGAAGGAAACAACTGGCTTCTGGCCAAAACATTTATTTTGTGCATTCAAACACTTTGAAAATGGAATTGTTTTGTGCCTATTCTTCTCTTCCATAATCCCAGGGAGGAGAAAACTTGGGCCTATTTCTTGTGACTTTGGGGCCCTTGCTGCTTCATTACCTCTCCAATTTTGAGTCCCACTAACTTCAATTATCTCCCTTTCAAAGGAATCCTAAGAGACTTGGTAATTTGTATGGATTACAATCAACATAATAAATCGTCGATATCGAGTCGATGTAGCTAACATACTCGAAAACGTTCTTGGGTTTTTCGGGCCATAGAGAAAGGGATTGGGACGTAAAATGTTGTCACAATTGTAATGTGTTAGATCTGATATTGATATGTCTAATGTAGCAAAATCTATGAAACAAACAAGCATGAAACCTTAATTGGAATAAACTTAGTGTTAAATTTATAGTCATAAGTTACATAAGAGTTATGTAAGTGTACAGTGACAAAATGAGTAGAAGACTAGCAGTTTACAGTTCCATTTAATAATTGTAGTCAGGACTCAGGAGCCAGGAGCCTATAATTTACAATTATTTCGTGTCTTTACTTTTGGGCCAAACCTACTCTGAGATCTTGTTGACTAACACTACATCCTCTTTTAAAGATATTTGGACACTTCTATGTGTGAGCTGGGCTATCATTCTAAATTTACTTGCTTCATAGTAAGTGATCAATACTCTTGGACTAAAAGTTTAAGTTTTGTTTCATATCTAAGGTCAGTATGTTGGTTTTTGATATCATGTTAAGGAATATGATTTGTTATATACGTTGAAAATTAACCCACATGTGAACCCACATTAAAATATTAGAAAAAAAATTGACTAATATATAAGCTTTATGGGTTACTCTTATCAGAAATTAGAAATTAGTTATACTTGTGTATTATTAACTTTTCTTTTGTATAGGTCTTGTTTACAAACACAATAGCGAATATATCATGGTATCTGAGCCGACGATTTCAAAGGAATACATTTTATCAGAGGAATATATAGTCTTCAAAGGAGGAGATGGAAGGAAGTAAATCCTTCTCGACTCCATGATCATTGATCGTCTACAGTACATTGTTATATTGTAATTGGACGTGTATAATGGATTGGATAAGGGTTGGGTCGATTTCAAATAGAAAGGGGGCTCAAATAGGCTAGACTTTCTTGGCCAACTTCAATCCGTTGAATTAAGTATGTCAAATTGAGTAAAATAATACTGATGTTTGTATAATTGGAGCAAGAGAATAGCAAGAGACAAAACAGTCATAAAAATACATGCTTTGCCAAACAAGGTTACAACTAACAAGAAAAAACACCACAATTATAAAAGAATGAAAGAATTATAAGTCTCATCATAGAAGTATTAGAGTATAGAATAGATAGAAGTATATTCTATCAAATTCCTACAATAACTTATGTTAATCTAGCTTACTAAACAAACATACATATATGTATAGTTAAAACAAGACATTAGTGCCAACAAGTTGGTTGATTGCTATGCTAGGGAGCTCAACAAATGAGATCAAGATCGAGCATCTGAATTCAAAATCATTACCAATAGGAGAATGATCTAAGATATTGTTACATAATTCATTAGCTAATTTGCAGTTTAGGAGAATGATCATATTTCATTTTGTTTAGCGAATCAAATGACACTGTCTAAGATTTCCCTCCATCCATCCTCAACATTTCAAGAGCAGCTTCTTCTTCCTCATCATCAATCACAAAATACGAATTACATGGTTTCGGCCTAAAAGTATACCCCGTAAAAACATAAAACAAAACAGTCCCCAATTCACCAGCAACAACACTAGTCCATTCGAATCGATAACTCGTGATCGTCTCCAATCCATAAACAATCACTCTAGTGAAATATATGTAACAAATTACCACAACATAGTAATGCTTAAACAATGTCAATTTCATCAAATTCACCTTAGCCTTACCATCACTCTTATCAGCTGCCCTAAGCTTCTCAATAGACCATACAATGGGAAACAACACAGAACAACAACAAACAATATCAACAAGCAAAAACACTTGCTTCCATGTATATGAATCAACACCATAAGGCCCTGTTTCATCAATCACAACTTGAGCAACATTTGCAATTACTTGAAGTGGGATCACAATCATCAAAACCTTCTTTTCTTTATCTTGTAAATAGGTTTTTAAAAAAGACCAACCAGTTCCAATTAGAACAATCAAAGTAAACAATGAAATCCCCTTTAGGAAGCTGAAAATGTAGAACAAAACATCCCATCCATGGGCAGTTCCTGTTCTTTTGATGAAGGATTTATCTTCAGCTTCTGATAGTAAATTCAATGCTTTTAATATAAGAACAGCAAGCATGAAGAAATGAATTTGAAAAATTTTGGTTCGTTTTGATAATAGAGTAATTACCCAGATGACAATTAAGGTTACGCAAATTAGGGCAAAAATGAAATAAATTGAAGGTAGATTAGAGTTACCGATAGAAAGATAAGATTTGGAGTTGGTTTTGGGGTTCAAATTATACATTGACGAAAGAACATCCATGGAGATTTGAAGATTAGGGATACAATTTGAGAAAACGAGGGCATATAAATTAGGGTTTGTAATTTGAATAGAGAGATTGAAATGAGTAAGACCGCCATTATTGAGACGATCAAATGTGAAAACGGGTTTGATTAGGTCTGATTGAAGGGGACAAACGATGTCGTTTTGGTCGAGTTGATTGATGACGTGAGACCATGAATCGCGGGTACAGAGGAAGAATCCGAGGAGAGAAAGATCATTAGGGTTATTAATGGGAGAGGATTGGAGGTTATGGAGACGGAGAGAGAGGAGAGTAACGTTGAGGTTAAGGAATCCGGAATGTGTGAACCCGAATTCGTCGAATGGGATTATGGGATGGGAATTGGAGCGGATTTGTGTGAAATGAATTTCCGATAGGATTTGAGGGAGAAGGAGAGAACAAATAAGGAAGGGAAGGAGGATTTGAGGGAGAAAGGAAGAGGGGGTAATCGCCATTGTTGGGAGATGATTAAGGTTCGTTAATGGAGGATTTTTTTTTTGGTTTAGACTTTTAGAGATGCGGAAACTCGGGAATTCGAAAAATGACAAGCGCCAAAAATTTGCAACACGTGTATTTAAAAAAGAAAAACAAAAGATTTAAAATTCAGGGAAAGGGGAAGTGGTGTTATGGTGTAGCGCCAAAACATTTGCCTCAGTCACGTGTTTTATTCTATTCGTTTGGTTATACTTCGGCTATTCCGAAAATTTTGTTGTATTACGGTCTTTTATATTATTTAACAATCTCATTTTATATATTGGGTTAATATACATGAAAAAATATAGTAAAGTATGATCTTATTTGAATAGTTTAATTTTATTTTTTATAATATTAATTTTTTAAAATTTTTAGTAATTTATAATTTGATAAATAAATAATCAAAATAATATATTAAGTTGTGTAAAAAGTCAAATATAACAAGTATAATGAAACAGAGGGAGTATATATTCGTAATATGCACAGTTTAATATTTAAAAATATGTTTCTTAAATACATAGATCGAGATAAACTTTGTCAAACATCAACGGTTAGTGCTTATAACTTATTATAAATTTCCAAATACAAATCATAAACCAAAAATTAATTCTCGGGGGGCATGAGACATCCCCTACTCACCGACGTGCTGGACATATTAGGCATAGGTGTAGTGAAATTTTGTAATGGTTGTTAGATCGTCTAGAAGTGACGCACCTTATTTTTAGAGTGTTGTATCAAATGAGCAAGAGCAAGTTAATATTCTTGTTCGTCGTTTAAAGATGACGCGCCACATTGCCCCACTGTGGTATAAAAATGAGCAAGGGCGGATAAGGTATCAAGCATAGATGGTTAAGAAAAACCAAAGGTTTTAGGTTAAAAATGGGATCATGGAACATTGAGAGCTTGACTGGTAGGTTTTTAGAATTGCTAGATATCATGGAAATGAGATAATTAACATTTATTGTCTACAAAAGAAAATATTGGTTAAAGATATGGCCAAAATGATAGTAGGTAAAGGGCGCGAATATTAATTGTGATGCTTGGAACAAGATAGAAATTTAAATTGAGTTGGTGTTATTATAGATGGACAAACATCTAAAGATGTAGTACAAGTATCGAAAAAGAACAATAGGATGATAAGAGAAAATCAATTCAAAAAAGATTCTAATAGGATCTCAATGATATGGTACAAACATAACAACGAATGAGAAGTTATATATCGAAGGTGATTTGAATGGGCATGTAGGGGTAAATCGTAGTGGCTACGTTCATTGAGGTTTTGTCTATGAAGCCAAGACTATAGAAGGAGAGTCTATTTTGATTTTACATTCTCATACATTGCTGGTTGCTAACACATGGTTTAAGAAAAGAGATAGACAGCTGGTGAATTTTCAATTAGAGTAAACACTATCTAAATTGACTATTTTTATACAAGGTTGATAGATAGAGGTAATTGCCTAAACTAAAAGGTTATCTTATGAGAGCGTAGCCATCCTGTAGTAGGCGTCATTTTAAATTCCTAAATTACCATTTTAAATTAAAGTTATTAAAATTAATTAATAGGATAAACGTTTGAATTGCCTTATTATATTAAAGACTTTAATTAGTATTTAAACTATTAAATTAAAAAAAATGCTCATTTGGTTTGACTTATTTTGCTAAATTCTATTTTTGCATATTTATAAAATTACGAAGTAAATAATCAAAACTTTGAAATAAAGCTAATAATGTATAAAATATATTTAAGTTTTAGCTGAACAATAAATAATGTAGTACTTTTAAATATTAAGGTTAATTCTAGCTTATCTTTACTTCCTTTTTATAAAAGTAAAAGTAATAGCAGTAGTAATGTTAATAAGGAAATAATAATAATAATAATAATAATAGACAAGGATAAAAAGAAAAGGAAAAGGGAAGTTAAAAAAATAAATAAATAAAATTAAAAACAAAGCTTTTCAGAAGCTTTCACGTGAAATCCCAACCCAATTCATGTTTATCCTTCTTCTACATTCTTCCAAATGAAGGCTCATAAACCCTCTCTCTGTTCTCTACCTTCATCTCTTCCAGAACTTCCACCCTTTCGCTCTTCATGGTATCGGACCAGCGCAGACCCACCACCGAGCTTCTCACCTTACCGCGGCAACCACCGAAGCCCAACCTAACCTATTCCTGTCTTGTGTCATCTCTGCCGGCAGTGCCGCCGACAGTTGCCCCTGTGCACCGAACCTCTCCATGCTGTCAGTTGTGAGGCAGAGCCACCCCTTGTTCATTCATCATCATCTTTGCTCAACATCCCATATTCTCATGGTTTTCCATCTTCCACTTGGTACTCCATCTATTTCCCTTGTCTTATTAATTTTGATTTAAATTTTCATACTCATTTCAACAATTTTAATCTTTAGGTTCTTTTAATTTGGATGCTTTTTGTTGTGCGACAACGGAAATAAAGGCGATGAACAATTATGAAATAATAAGAAATTCAATGCAAACAATAAGAAAATGACACAAGAGATTTAACATGATTCACTATCAATATGATAGTTATGTCCACCGGCACCGAGAACAAATAATTTCACAATAATCGCAAAGATTTTACAAGATGAATTACAATCAACTCACAAATTATAATTATAACGTCTCTCTTGTGATCTCTCTCAATTTGTGAATCATAATTTTCTAATACTAACAAGAGGGGTATATATATTAAAGCATCTTAAAAGACAACTTGAGGCCTAAGTATCTACAAATAACCGACCACAAATAAAGGTAACCGTCCCAAAAGACACCTCTTGTGAAAAGAAACTGCACGAGCCGCGAAATGGAGACAGAACGTACTCAGCGCCCCGCGGAGCTTTCCGCGCCTGCAGACTGCCTCTTTGACCCATATTCATCTATTCCAATGGTGCTTGCTAGTTTGAGTCACCGTTAGCAACACTTTTCACTTGTATCTTCAATTTGTTCTAACCCCCAAATTTAATTAGGGCTCTGCTTCAATTTCATCGACATCAAGTTAAGTTGGAGGTTACTAAAATTGATGTTCTTCCACTATTTTCAACTTGATTACTAAGTCTAAGCTAGTTTTGATAATCTTATTGAATCTCAGCTCAATCACCAGATATAGAAGACAAGCTGCTCTATCGTCAGTCACCTCCATAAAGTTATTCCAACAATCTTGAGGTACACCCCCACCCAAAACCAACTTTATCGAGCTCAAATTAAATTAGTTTTAGATGGAAAGTATATAAGTGTTAAATTTCCAAATGAGTAATTGATGGAAGGTGGTATGGAAATACTAATGGTGTTTGATTATGTTGCAAACCATTATTTTGGACTTGAAGCAATTGTAAGCTTAGTGTCGATTGAATTGGTTTGTTATGAATGGATATACATAAGTCGTTTGTCAAAATTAACTAAAATGTATATGGTAATTGCAAATCAGAGATTAAATAAGGATTACGAATTAGTTATTATAACTTAGTATATTTTGCTATCGGGGTTTAACTTGAAATGGGAAATATGAATATGAATTCGAATATGAGATTGCCATAGATGAATTAAGGGTGATTATGATAACGAGCTTGGGATTTTGGATACTTGGATGATGAGGTATTTTGTTGGATTGGATTATAAGTTGATCTTCTAGGATATGGTATATGATTTGTATTGGTTTGGGATAATGAGTTAAAATTGTTTAAATTTGGATGGTTATTTAAATTGTTAATTAGCTCATGAGTCGTATTTGTTAGTTGGGATTGTGAGCCAAGTTTATTAGTGACAAATGTTGAGTTTAAATGTGGGATTATATTATAAACGAAATTAAAAGCTATGATTATTGCTATAAATTAGAGTGTGAAAAATTAAGTACGAATCGAGTATTACTAACTTATTTTACTTGTGTAATAAATGGTTCACTTGAGTTAGTAATACACATTACATTAAGGGTATGATAAAGTAGGCTGATTCGAAGTGGTTATATTAGTTGATTATGAACTATATGCTATTTTGGGATTATAAGTTGATTTTAATTAGTTAAATAATGAGTTGATTATCAGTTGGTTTTGTAAATGATTTTGGGGAGTCGTTTTACGAATTTATTTTTATAGTTTAGGTTATGAGATTGGTTGTGAATTGTAATGACTAGTACTTGGAGTTAGATTTAAGTAAAGATGTTGAAATGATTACAAATTATATGTTGAGTGACTATACTAAATAAAAGTTATATGCATATATTGTTCATAAGTATTATTCTTTTTACAAGTGTCTTTTTGTTATTATTGTTTGTATGTAAAATATGAGAAAGAATAAAAGAAACAATGAATAATAACGATACTTGAGATAAAGGGTATTGGGTAAGTAGAATGTGTGAGGAAATCATTTGAATACTAAAGACTTGATTATAAAGAATTTATAATCAAGTATGAAGCAATAGTGTTATAAAAATTAAAATTAAATTATGAATAAAGAACTCAAGAAAGCGAATTGTTAGGATATTTTGTGATAATATTTATTATGGGATAAGTTTCTTTATTATGATTAGGAGATATTCCCTAGAGATTATTATTCCTTAACTATAGGGAATAATTGATCATAACCTTTTTGGGTGATTGTAATCTAGAAACTACCATTGTATTATATATTTTGTCAATCAATAGAATGCTGGGGATGAATTGAGCCCTCAAAATTATTCTATCATGGTATCAATCGCTCAGGAATATTTTACCATTTAAAAAAAAAAGGTTTAATCATCCATGGCCGGTGATCAAGCTACACCACCACCACCACCTCCGCGCATAGACTCAACTTCTCCTTATTATCTCGGTCCCCATGATCGTCCCGGAGATTTCATTACTCCAACTCGTCTTCGTGGTGACAATTATGATGAATGGGCCAATGATATTCAAACTGCTCTGGAAGCAAGACATAAATTTGTTTTTCTGAATGGATCAATAATCACTACTCCTGTACTTCCATGTATGCAAGACGATTGGAATACCCTTCAAGCCATGTTAATTTCATGGCTTATGAATACAATTGACCTCGAGGTCAAGGCCATGCTTCCAAAATATAAAGATGCTAAAAAGTTGTGGGAGACTCTCAAATCACGGTATTCCATTGTCAATGGTCCGCGAATACAACAACTTCACTCTACGATTGCTAAGTGTGAGCAATCCAAAACTATGTCCGTAGCCACATATTTTGGCAAGTGGGAAGAATTAAACAACTACGAACCTTTAATTACTTGTTCCGTTGATCGTGTTGTACCTCTTGCACCGCGAGATTAGAGCATGAGAAGCGAAGGGAAAATACTCGGCTGCATCAATTTCTTATGGGGTTATACCCAGATTATCATGCTCAGACTCGGGCTAATATTTTGTCCAAAGATCCACTACCTTTACTTGACCGACCCTATCAATTAGTGGTTCAAGATGAGCGAGTTCGACTTTCAAGAACCGTGCCGAAAGACAAGCCAATTGACGCCGTTGGGTTCGCTGTCCGAACGTCAGCCGGACGTGGTAGATCAGAGTCTGTGCCAGACCACCGTGACAAACCCGACATATCGCACTTACATTGCACCCATTGCAAGAAGTCAGGCCATCTTATTTCCGGATGCTTTGAATTAATTGGGTACTCGGATTGGTGGCCGAATCTATCCAAGGCACAAGGGAATGCTGCTAGTCGTGGAAACCGGACCACCACCACCGGAAAAGGCCGCGGCAGCAGTTCCGCCAGGGCAAACGCAACAACCTCCCGCAACGGCTACACATCTCAGCCCCCAACACGGGCTAATTCACAGCAACCTCCTTCGCAAGTTTTTACACCGGAGCAATGGTAGATTCTCGCCGTCTTTATCTGTAACACCAAAGTCTCTAATGAAAGGTTGACTGGTGAGTTTGATCGTACTTCGTGGATCATCGATTCACGGCATGTAATTTGTTCAGATTTGTGACTTTTTGATGTATATGATATTAACTGTCCCGTGGGTCTTCCAAATAGAAAATCCGTTATAGCCACAAAAGAGGGATCAGTTTATTTGTCTAACAAATTATTACTTAAACATGTGCTTTTTGCTCCGGAATTAAGTTGTAATTTAATTTCGGTTTCGCAATAAATTGATGACTTAAATCGTACTATACAATTTACTAATACTACTTGTGTTATACAGGACCCGTCGAGGGAGCTGATTGGAACGAGTATTAGGAGGGATGGACTTTTCTATTTTGACGTTGACAAAACTATACAACAGACATCGGTCAATGCAGTTTCTTCACCATTGGATTTATGGCACAAGCGAATGGGTCATCCTTCAGAAAAAGTAGTGAAGCTTCTTCCCCCTGTCTTTAGCTGTAAGGGTAGTTTGAATAAAGCATGTGAAGTTTGTTTTCGTGCTAAACATCCTAGAGAAAAATTTAATTTAAGTGCCAATAAAAACTTCTAGGATCTTTGAAAAAGTACATTGTGATTTATGGAGACCATACAGACATCCCTCTTCTTGTGATGCACGATACTTTTTGACTATTGTTGATGATTTTTCTCGAGCTATTTGGCTTTATTTGATTATTGATAAAACAGAGGTGTTTCGTATGTTTATGTCGTTTGTGGCTATGATTGATAGACAATTTTCCCACACTATTAAGGTAGTTTAAAGTGATAACGGAACAAAATTTAATTGTTTGTTATTACTTTAATGACAATGGAATTTTATTTCAAACATCATGTGTTGGGACTCCTCAACAAAATGGTCGGGTAGAACGAAAACATAAACATATTTTGAATGTTGCAAGGGCAATAAGGTTTCAAGCAAATTTACCGATTTATTTTTTGGGGTGAAAGTGTTTTAGCTGCTGCTCATTTAATTAACTGTATACCTACTCCTTTACTCCAAAATAAAACAGGGAATTAAATATTCATTACTTGAAAAGGGTAAATTGTGGATCTTTATAGAGTTATCTTTTGGTTATTGTGTTTCATGAGTAAGGTGAGTAAGGAGAATGTTTTATTTAGGAGATTGACAAAATATATATAAATTTGAAGAGGTTATGAGAAATAAGTCGAGTTTGATTGGTGAACGAATGAACTTATATTGTATATGATATTTGAGTTTATAATATGTTTATGTTAGTAAGAATCATCAATATGGATTAGGTATTTTGGGGGTTGAATTTTAGGACTTTAACTTAATTTGAGAGTCGATTTGCACAAGAGTTCAAAGAAATCTTTATCATTTTCAAGAAGATCTTTCCAGGTTTGAACCATTATTCGCCTTCTTGTGAAATTTTATTCTTGATATTAGAAATCAAGTTAGAGTAAAGACTTGATCAACCTTCACTCTAATTCTTGAATCTAGAAATCAAGTGATTATAGAATTTTCAAAATTGTCGCTGATTATGCGGTGTAATTGAAATTTTTAGTAAGTGATGATTTTCTTTTTTATCTTTGATTTTGATTTTGAATGACATTTAAGAATTGTTTTCTGTAAGGATATTTAATTTATTTTATACAAAATCCTTCTCCATAAGTTTCGAGGACAAGGATATTTAATTTGTTTTAAACTCTAAGATTTAAATTAAGATTATTAAAATTAATTAATAATATAAACATTTGAATTGCGTTATTATGATAAAGACTTTAATTAGTATTTAAACTATTAAACTAAAGAAATGCTCCTTTGGTTTAACTTACTTTGCTAAATTCTACGTTTGTGTATTTATAAAGCTACGAAGTAAATAATCAAAATTTTGAAATAAAGCTAATAATGTATAAAATATATTTAAGTTTTAGCTGAACAAAAAATAATGTAGTACTTTCAAATATTAAGGTCAATTCCAGCTTATTTTTACTTCCTTATATAAAAGTAATAGTAGTAGTAATATTAGTAAGGAAATAATAATAATAATAATAATAATAATAATAATAATAATAGATAAGGATTGTTCAAAAATTACTGTATATGCAGCTACTTAGACCAAGAGTAGTTCAAAAATATCCGATTCGAATTATTTGATATCCGGTTTCAAAAACCGGATTATTCGGATAGGGTATCTGGTTTTTAATCCGGATTCAGATTGAAATATTGGCAAAATCGGATATTTGGATATCTGGTTTTCTTTATTTTTTAAAAAATTAATAAAAACGTTTTTTAATATAATTTTTTTTAGGTTGTTTAATTTATTAATATGTACAATTCTCAATTATAACTAAGTTGTATAAATAATTTATTGTTAATTAATTTAGACTTTTAATAATCCAACCATATTTCCGAAATGATTTGTATTCAAAATTTTTGATTAAAGAAAGGAAGCTTAAATATTTGTGTCCAAAAAAACCTAAAATTGTTTCAAAAAAGACAAAAAAATATAAATTTGAAAATCGAATATTCGGTATTCGATCCGGATTAAACAAGATATCCGAATTCTGAATATCCAGGTTTTTTCGAACTAGAACCGAATATGTTCTTCACTATCCGAAAAACCAGGTATTCGGATATTTGTATCCAATTTTGAATACCTCCACTTACACCGCTTCCTTATCTCGATCAGTCCCCAATATTGTAAAAACTTGAATTTTATCTAATACTAAACGTCAAATTTTAAAAGTGCAAAAATTGTAAGCTTAGCAAATTTCATGGAATAAAGGTTTTTTTTAATTATTATTATAAAATAAGTTGAGGGCATTATGTGGGAATCAAATCTTTTATCTTTTATGAAAAATTTAATAATTACTTTATAGCTGAAATAAAATTTAATTTTCGGTCTATAATTTTAAGTAAAATTATTATAAATTAAAATATCCTGTAATTGAATTATAACAATGGTGTCGTGGTGTAGTTGGTTATCACGTCAGTCTAACACACTGAAGGTCTCCGGTTCGAGTCCGGGCGACGCCATATATTTATTTTTTAAAATGACCGTCTTCACTCTTCAGCTGCTGCTTTTTTTATCGGACAAGTGATATCAATTTATAGACATTGCGTATTGCGTTCCATTTGACATCTGTGTTCGAGAGCTCATTGGAGATATCCCGATCAAGTTTCAAAATTGTACCAAATATTAAATTTTAATAAAGTATCTGGAACGCTTAGTCTTATATGCATATAAAAATTAATTTAATTGTTTTTCATGTGTTTTATGTAAATACACAATCTAATATTAAGTTATTTATCAAATTATTCGAATTATATACCAAATGCGGACTCAAGCCTAACTCCCCTGTGGTTGGCTAGTCTCCATAGTTTTGACTAGATTTTCATTTTTTATGTTTTCTTGTCTTTTCAACCCGATATAATGTGCAAGAACTACTCTACTAGTCTTCACGTTATTATCCTCAAACTTTAACACTATGTTTGAATTGATCGGATTAAAAGGAAAGGAAAGCGAGAAATTGAAAATGTGTATTTTCTTTTGTTAGATAACACTTTTGAAGTGAAAGAGTTAGGAGAAGGGAATTTGAGAAAATTTAGTCCCTTCATTTTATCAATGCACAAATCTCTTTCTAAATACAAATGAAAAAGATTTAATAAATATGTGCTGCTTTAAGGTAATAAGAAATTACAAACCCTCTTGTTTGGTGTTATTAGAAATTTGCAAGGAGTAAGAATGCTAAAGAAATTTTTATGATTCCTTCTTGTTTTTGTTGATCAAGTTGTTGCCTCAACTTAAAATTGTGTTTAATGAGTAACATGATAAGTAAGATTAGTACTCCTGTAGTCGTGTGTTACATAATATTGTTCACATCGTATAAATTGGTGTAATTAGGTCAAGGGTGATCTAGAATAAAATTAAATGATGTCGATATCGATGGTATAAAAAATATTACATCACCAACATTTTAATTATGGTAATCATCCACGTCGAGTTTTCATATTCTGAAAACGATGCAAAATATCATCATTTGACAAGTTCTATTATAACAAATCACATTCAAAATAAGTTACAATTGTATCATTTAAAAACTCATCAGCAATCTTGTTGCGTAACTCAATCCTAATAATCTTCATCACAAAATCAATGCAAGCTTCAAAACCCTAAATCAATAGTTTAAATAAATAAGAAATTCAAACAAATTACCTTAAATCAATTGTAGAATTAAGTAACTAATCAATTAAAACTTTTTGTAAAATGGCTTTCAGTTTGCGTCTTTCGCAGTGCGAAAGGACTAGAGGCTGGATTTCTGGCGGCAGTGGATTAAGGGTTTAGGAATTATGTTAGCAAAATGGAAACCGGAGAAGAGAATTGTGAGGAAGTATGCGTATGTGCGTGTCACTGCATTGAGTGTTGAAACAAATCAGTTTCAAAATGTTGTTGAGGGTTAAACCCAGATGACTGTTGTCAATTACCCACTGAGACATCGAAACTTTTTAGGATCAAAATTTCAACATCATAAATTTCATGCAAATATTTTTTACAAATCATTTTCAATACCACTATTTATTTAATACTAAAAATAAAATCGGTAATGAGCGTTAATCTCTCTTCTTTTATACCAACACCACCAATAACATTCACCCTAATACCATTAAGTGACTTCTATCTAAGGTGGTGTTTCGAAAGTCGGATAACAAAAATATTTTCCAATCGTCCAAGCAGGAGATAAGCTCCTAAGCGATGATCTTGATAACTCAACAACAGCCAACACAATAGCTACTTGCAAGTTGCATCAGTTCATGAACATTATATCATTACAAATGTGAAAACTGAGAAGCGGTAGTTCTACATCCGGCCTTAATCTTTGATTATAAAAACATACAATAACCTGCAAATCAGCTGATGATGTACAAAGCAAATTACGCTCTTCGTCGAAAAACTGTTAACCATGGTATTTGGCAAAGTATATATCCTATTTCAAGACAAACCAACCAGCTAGGTAAAATTTATAACTATTCCTTATTTTTACGCAGCAAAACTTTTCACCCACAACAAGCCAGGGAAGATCCTTGATTCTTTCGGCCACGCCTCACTAAATCATTTTCCATGTTCTTCACCGGTACTAGCTTCGGAGCCATATTGTCTGCCATGAGCATCCGTTATATGTGGAGGAGTTCCGAATGCAGGGGGGAATGCCGGGTGTAAGCTGTTGTTACCACCCATTCTCATTGCCATTGCACCTGCCATAGACTGTTGGTATTGCATCTGGGGTGACTGCGGATCAAACGACTGCATCATGAAGGGTAATCTTGGACTTGCTTGCTGAGGAGTAATTGCAGATTTGGGAGGTAACATGAAATGGCCTTGTGGCATGGACGATTGCACGGGCATCTGGGAATTTTGGGGAGTTAAAAGTGGGTGCGGAAGATTTATATGAATAGAAGTAATGTAACATAATTTGCAAGTTGATTCACTTTTTGAATTCACAATTCTCTCAAAATGACCCAAAAATAGACTAAAACCGACCATGATTCGTTTTATCGATTTGCGAAAAGATTAGTGAATCGTGTGACACTAAATAGAACATAAAAGTATTACAAGAGGAAGACAGATAAGATACCTGTTGTTGCTGAGAGGGCCCTGGCGGCTGAGCATCAGCAATTGCGGCCAAGTACATCAAGTTTTTCTGAAGCTGAGCTTGATACCTAAAATATTGATTAACAGGTGCCAAAGGTCATTTTACCCAAATTAAAGTCGAATTAAAGACCCTTAATTAGATAAAAGAATATGAAGAGTCAGCAAAACTAAAAGTCAGGAAGAGACAATCACGTATGTAGCCGTTAGGATTGCTTAATCATGGGTTCAAGAATTTCAGTCACAAAATTTATTTACAGGTTAGGTAGAGGAGGTACCGTCCAATCCATGTAAGACTGTAATATTTAGTGGAGGAATGACGATGGGAGAGTGCACAAACCGGACAGAAACTCCAACCGGTAAGTGGATGGGGGATGGGGAAGGCTATAGATAACAAGATCAAGCATTTTACAATCCTATACATAATCTGCATTAGGCTTTCAGGTAACACGGTACTAGTTGGTGCAGTAAGAACATAATACACAATGAGAATCGTGACTTGTCTCAATTGGATCAAATGCAAATTTCTCCGGGCAAAGTCCAAAAAATCTCAAGGGTCCAATTATGACTACCAGCTATTATTTCCCGTAAGTATACACAATGAACTCAGAAAAAGCACAGCTAAGAGTCTTCCAAAAATCTATATACAACTTCAATATCAGGTTCAAAAGAATAAAGAAGTAAACATTTACCTACTTTCGTTAGGGAAGATCGAGTGGAAGTGGGGAAGACGTTTGACAATAAGTGGCCAATTAATGAGCTAGGATAAGGTGGAATATGCTTTGAAAGGAATGCTCTGTTAGAAAATGATATCTAAAGAACTGCAATCTTAAGCAATGCTCAGCTTAAAAGAACAACTCGTTTATAAGCCAAAATCCAACATTTGAACAAGGAGCAACCTATGACGAGAAATATGTATGATAGGAATTAATATGGTCAAATACATACAATGTTGATCAAGAGTTTCATATATAATTTCTAACTAAAAATGGCCCTCTATTTCTTAATATACGCGGATCAAAAAGCCGGCCAATATATATAAGCACACTTGACTATGTGAATTCAGATCATCTTCTCTCATGCATAGCATGAGAGGTTCAAGTCTACAACAATAATACGTGGGTTAGCACTCAGAATTCCTCTACTACAACAACATTCCACAACCCTAGTTTCCCAATATCGCTAAGTTACACTCTAACATCACATGTGTTCTAAGAATCATCACTACCATTAGCAATTTCCTCATAAAGCTGCAAACAATGACAAGGTAATGACAATCAGATTTATGTAGCCTTACCCATGTTAGTGTAGAGAGGCCAAGTCAAGTAGACCTTATAGGAACACTAGGTAGGACGAACTGCTAATCAATTACAATGAAACTCAAGTTTACATAGCATATTAACATTGTTTTGTATTTCAAAGAGGCATCCGAAACGGTGAAGGCAATTGAGTAACCCACTTCTTAATGACTGATAGGTAGTGGAAGTTCCATGAAGCTTTTGAGAAAAGTCCATTTAACAAATTAAATACCAATCCTGAACAATAGCTAAGGATCATCCACAGTTTCACGTGCAAAATAGGCGGATGGTCTCTATCTTTCACGTTTTTAGGCTCGAGCTCGAGGCACACTAGGCGGAAAAAGCTAGGTGCGGTTTTCAAAACTAAGATCCTTGCAGCAAACTGAGCTCGCATTTGACTTATTATACCCTCTTTTACCTATACAACGATTGTGCAAACTGCAAACTAAAATCATGGTTCATTGCAACCCCATTCATCATTGAATCTTAATTCAACATCATTTACTATTTAAAACATTTGTATGGACATAAGCTAAATACAAATCTCTCAATTATAGTGAGCCTTCCTTACAATGTTAGACATCTAACTAATGTCAGATATAACCATGTAGTCCGAAAGCGAACACCTACTCTGAGATGCTAGACATTCACTTCTTCAATACAATTATCAGGAAAAAGATAATAATGAAAAATGAAAAGCAATACTAAACTGAAAATTGCAGCTTGACTTCTGAATAACTAACTATAATAAATAAATGTGGTCCAAACATTAAAAAACACCAGAAGAGACTACCACAATATATATTTTTAAACATCAAAAAAATCAAGCTTAATGGGAAATACACATTCCGTCCCTTTGGGTTTCACACCACTGTCACCTGATTCACTAATCTCATTGCGAATCGGGAATAAAAAAAAGTGAATTTTGGTCGATTTTGGGCTATTTTAGAGTCATTTTGAGTGAATTGCGAATTAACTGGCGAATTATGTTAGACTGTTTCACACAATTATCTTAAAAGGCTCTCACATATTTTTAAGTGATTGATTTTTGATGTGGGTCAAACTCAATGGCACGAAAGGAGTATTTAGTGAAGTTTCTACCTTATACCTAGTTACAGTCCAATTCACATTTCATGATCACTAATCAACCATCACCTGATACAAAATCCCAACAACCATTTTCCAAAACTAGCTAAAACAAAAAGAGACCCAAATAACATTCAAAATTAAGCGTACATTCAAATAAAAAATCAGTTATTAACCAAACAAATTAGGCACATAAGCAACTTACTGAGCACATTCATTGATTTTCCCCAAGTTCTGACTTTCCATAATAGCCAAAATCAACTGCTTGTTTTCATCCAGATACTGAAACATTGTTAAACAAAACATAAAATTTTGCAATCATCAATACAAAAGTAAAGAATAACAGTGAATACCCAATAACCCATCAAAAGAAATGTCACAAAAACATACTTTTAGAGATTACGAAGTAATTAAATCAAGTACCCAGAACAAGAAAATGGGTGTAAAAGATGAAAAATCAAAAAACGGAAAGACCTTTTGAATTTGTTCAGTGGTAATGGTGACGGGGGGTTGTGCAGGTTGGATGTTGAACATTTGAGGAGATTGTTGCTGCTGCATCTTGTTGTTACTAGTATTCAGTGAGGAGGGATTGAGAAATAAACCAATGGAAAACCTAGAAAAAGGCAGAAATTGTAGGGATTGGCAGAGAAAATGTCGGAGACTTTCAGGGATGTAAGGAGAAAATAAAGGGAACTGCCAAAGGCGGCAGTGGCAGAAGTCACCAAATTGAAGTTTACTCCTATAACAAATATTTTTTTTTCTCCTTTACTCTATTTCCTTACGGAATGAGAGTATTTTTTTTTTATTTTTTATGTTTCTTTTGCTTGGTTAGGGTTGAACAAAGTTTAGTCTAAATTGTAAATTAAATTAGACCAAATTATATTTAGTATTTCGTCTGGTCAACTTATAAACGGTCTGATATGATTTTCTTCAACAAAAATTACAATTTATAGTATGGTCTCAGATTTTTTATTTTTCAGGCTAGATCAGACCCTAAACCATACTATAACGAAAAACCCATAATTTTTTTTTAAAAAATAGGTTGCTACCTAGATTTTTCGAGATGTAATTATTTTTATACTAATGTACGCTTGAATGATCAACTATAGATTGCTACCTAGATATTTCGAGACGTAGTTATTATTATAGTAATATACGCTTGAATGATGTTGATGTAATCAACTAATTACAAATTATTATATTAGTGATTTTAAATGCGAAATATTTTCATAAACACATATATCAATTTGAAAAAATATAAAAATAAAAAATTATAGACCAAACAGTTGTAAAACGATTTGGTCTGATCCGGTCAGAAAATTACCCGGACCAAAATTTTTTATTTTTGTCTCATTTTATCGTTAGACCAAATCGGACTATTTCCCCGCTATACAGGGCTAGAGTGGCTAGTAAAAATTGAACTTAGATTTCTTTTGAGGAAAGGGTATATTTCAATTGTTAAGAGTTCATTTGTTTGTAATGTAGAGGTTTATAGATTTGGATATATGGTGATCAAGGCCGCGTTTGGCAAAAGATGTTTAAATATAATTTTAGTTTATTTTAACACAAAAGATAATTGATTGGTCAAACTATCAACTTACAGAGTTTAGTAAAATAGTTGATGAAAATAGTTTATTGTTATGAATAAATTAATTTTGAACTTTTAATAGTGTGTTCAAAAGCATCTAGTCAAATTAATTACTCCGATCAGCTATTAAAATTAGTTATCATCCATTTACCATACAATCTAAGATTTATGGATATTGATTATTTTAGAGTTATTTAAAAGTAATAAAGTGATAGTTATTTTTCCTAATGTAACGATAATATTTTTAAAGATTGAACCAATGATTTTTCTAACATGTTTTATCAAGTTAAAAGTGTTTAAATTTGAAAACTTTACTAATTATTTCTATGTATCGTATGACAATTTATTATCAGACCTAAAATTAATTTCAAAAATGATCTCGGAAACCTAATTGTAAACATAACCAAATCTTTCAAACTCGTTTTTTCAAGTTTGTCAATTTTTTGTCACAATTTATTATATTACTAGTCAATTTTTGTATTTGGAACAATTTTAGCCTTAAAAGTGGTAATATGATCCTTTTTATATATTTTTTAGATTGCGCCATATATTTTTATTGAACAATTTTAATGTTCAAATATTATATTAAAAAATGATTTGTTAGGTCATCCTAACTAAAAATGATCCAACCTGAAACTTATTTGACACGTAGAAATCGTTTGACCATTCGTTTAAGCTAGGCATGTCACATAGATTAGGACCATTAAGTTTCTATTGGGATCATATACAAACAGATCGGAAATCCTCCTTGACCCAAACATTTAAAAAGATTGTTTAATTTGTTTATTTCTAATGAACGCAACCTAATAATGATTTGTTTAGTTAACAAATTAAGTAAAATTCAAAACAAATTACAAATATTAAGCAAATGGTCAAATTTAAACTAGCAATTTATAAATTAACAAATTAAGTAAAATACAAATCAAGTCACAAATATTTAGCAAATGTTCAAATTTAAACAAGCAATTTATAAATTAAACTTGGCAAAGGTTCATGGTCTAAGTGTAAATTGGTAGGTGTAATTAGAAGGAAATATTTGTTGATGAAAATATTTCTTCTTCACATGAATCACATCTAAGTATAATTGCCTTTGGTAAGATCAGAAATTATCTTGGCAAAATCACTACTTTTCTTCAATTTCATTTTTTTTCGTCCTGTGTGATTGTGACTTGGAGTCGCACTTAAGGTCATTAATATGGCGTAAAATATTTTGGGCTCTGTTAAAAGGTTATGATATTTACAGTTCTACATAAAAATTTAATAAATTTTATTTATTATTAATAATTTTAATTATAAATTATAATTTTATATATTGAAATTCCAATATTATCCTTAATAATATATAATAACTTTATCTCTCTAATTTCACTTTAAAAAAACTTTATGAGTTAAAATTCAATATCGAAACACTATGGAAAATGAAATGTCACCAAAATGATTCGGTAAGCATTGATCATGTTGACTCTTTTGGTCATAACTTTTGATAGAAAAATCACATTAATACAATGTTTGTGGCGTTAAAAACTAGAATTCAAGACCTTTCCAATGATATATTATATGTCCAATTTTGATAATTGAGCGAGAAATGACGATCGTTTAAAGTTTACTTGTGTTGAAATTTGATACATGTTCAATCTATTGGCCATAATGTTTAATAGAAATATTGCATTAATGCTAGGATTGTGGCATTAGAAACTAGACTCAAGAGCTTTCCAACGATATTTTATATGCCCAATTTTGATAACTGAGCGAGAAATGACGACCATTTAAAATTTGATATATTCAGTCCCACAAAACGATTGTCATTTCTCGACTGCGATAGTCGCGTGTTTTACGCAACTAGACTGGGTGTACTAATAATCAGTGCAAACTTTAAACGATCATTATTTCTTGCTCGGTTATCCAATTTGGCATATAATATATCATTGAAAAGCTCTTGAAGTCTAGTTTCTTATGTCGTAAACCTTGCATTAATGTGATATTCCAATCAAAAGTTGTGGCAAAAAGAGTAAACATGTATCAAATTTCAGCACAAGCAAATTTTAAATGATCTCCATTTTTTGGCTCGGTTATCGGAATTGGACATATAATACATATTATTGGAAAGCTCTGAAAGTCTAATTTCTAATGCATTTATGTGATTTTCCTACAAAAAGTTATGGTCAATAGAGTAAATATATATCATATTTCAGCACAAAATGTGCTACTAGGTTTATTTTCTGATATTTTTAAATTGTTTTCTTTTTATTATTAATATTTTTTATTTTAATTTGATTATTATTAATAATTTTGGTTTTATGATAATAATTTTTAATAAATTCAATAGCATTTTAGTAATTGCATCAAAAAAAGGTGGCAACAAAGGGAAAAAGGTGTCGATTTTTAAGAATTTGACAAAAGAATGAAAGTGAAATTGAAATGTTGGAAATATAGAAATGGAGAGAAATTGATTTTACTTTCAACTTTGGAAGAAAATATTCGTAAAGCATTGAAATTAATTTACATCCACAATTTCATTATAATTTCCTTACCAAACTAAATAATTAAAAACCCATGAAATATATAGAAAAAAAATGCTCAAACCAAACACGTTTTAGAAGTTGTAATTGAGATATAGTATAAGACTAGACTTATGATTTATGAACATGCTTGGATATTTCATATTTTTATACTTATTTATGATCAACGGGTTGGGTAACATGGTTTATGCATATAAACATAGATATTTAGAGTTAGGTCAAGTCAATACAATTAGATTAACTACTGTGACTTATGAGTTTCTTTACTTTAGTCATCATTATTATAATCAGTGTATTATTCTGCTTATAAAAACTATAATTGTGATTTAAAGAAAATAAAAAATGACAAACATATATACTCATAACAAAAAATGCGACAAAGAGCCTCAATTTGAAAGAAAAACAAATGTCTCTTTACTTTGATATGAAAGTATAAAATATAAAAAATTTACCAAAAAGTCTTTATCAGACTCCAATTCTCAAAAAAAAAATAATACATTCTCCAAATAAAATCAAACTCAATTCTTTTCACTTGAGTCAACTTATTTTCATAAAGAGAGGTGAATGGGACGGTAATCGCCATCTCGCAGCTATTTCTGTAGTAAATTAGGCAACCTTAAAGAACCATCAAACCTAACTAGAGCTAATTTATGGTATAGAGAGTTTGAATTTATTTTTCCCTACCAATACTTTCCTAAATGAAACCTAATTATTTCACTACTTGGCATGTACAACTAACTAATTTGGGACACGCAACAAAGCTTTTTCTTTCGTTTATATTGGATTACAAAATAAATCGAGGTAATAAAAGAATTAGATGACAATCAAATTTATGACTTTTTAAAATTAGTAATACTTACTCTCCAACTAAGATAAGATCTGACTCTCCATTTATCTTAGACTTGGTTAAACTACATACTTCAAGCTAGCTTAACTTGCATTCATTCTTAAAGCTCTGTTGAAGAAGTGACTCATTCAATAGACGTAATCATATAAATGGTTAATGAAAGTTGATAAATTTGTTAATCAGAGAGTCTAACAACACATAAGCTTGAAGATTTTTTTACATCCTTAAACCAATTAATAGCAAATAAAGTATATATTACAAGTAGAGGGTAGTTTTCCAACAAAACTATATAATTTTCGACTCACAATATAAACATTCAAAGAAAATACTTCTAATTTGTCATCATATTAGTATGTTAGTATGTTATGTATGAGGGTTTTTTAGATGGGAGCATAGGACACATCATGAAAAAATTAATGAAAATATCAATGAAAATTCATCTACCTTTTAAAAATTAAATAAAATATGCATTATACGATATAAATTTTAAACTTTTTGGCTAGAATCGACCTTCTTTTTACTTACAGAATAGGCCGACAGAATTAGAGAGATTATGTGAAAATCAAATTAATATCTTATCTAAAAAGTGATATTTATGCTCAACTAAAATAAGTCCTAATTTTCCTCATATTCCACTATTAATGGTATAATATAGGGTTAAAGTATTAAAAATTACTAGGATAGAAACAGAGAAGTCAAACCATACCGAAAAAAAATACAAATTATTTGATGTATTTCTTACTTCTTAGAGAACCCTGGTGAAAGTAACTGCCCAAGCTTATCCTATTGAAGATCATGGAGGAAGTAGTAGTTCAATTACTAATTCTATGATGTATTTCTCCAAGAACTTCTTAGGCATGTAAATAAGCAAGCTTTCTTGATATCTTCTTTTATTGTATTTTTTTTTACTCATAACACGATAACCCAATCACCTAAATCAAATGTAGGTACACCTTACAAAAGAGAATGATTCAAACCAAGGTCAAGAAGATGAAGATTATCAAAGAAAGCACACAAAATATATCCTTCTGACTCTAAGCTGCTTTACTAAACTACCCCAAAAGTTGTTGGATCATGCTAGGCTAGTAGCTAGAGGCGTTCAAAGAAATCCGATCGTTAAAATGATGATCAGGGTCTGGAGAGGAAAAAAATCAGCTCATACCCATAGAGCCCATAGAAAAGAGTGCGGTCAAAGAGTTTCTCGACTCGAAAAAAAAATCCGATTGTTACTAAACTACACAAATTAACTTATGGAGCAGAATAGGCCTTATAAACAGAAGAGATGCAATTGGAGGATAATCTACGACAAGAAAAATACCAAGCAAAATCTTAAAGTTCGGTCTTTTTTGATTCGATAAAAACATGCTATAAATTGTTCAATTTCAACAAGGGGCGACACACAAATCAATTGGAAATTCCAAAAGGAATTAGTTAAACCAAAAGATTAATAGAGCTCCTAAATCATTGACGAAGCCCCTCCAACCAGTTCAACATCTTCAAGAGCTTCATTTGTAATGTTTTTGCAAATGCATCACCCTTCCGAAAGCATATCCTGTCAAAACCATACACGCTCCTCACATTAGTAGTTACGCAATATTTTTATATTGAAGGGTACAATTAATATAGATAGTATGAGTGAAACAGTCCCAAAACAAGGTGAAATGCAGAGTTGCCAGTAAATGAAATCACATAGATGCATGTAAACTATCACCAGCTTTTAGGTCGCAAAATACAAATGAAACCAACAGAAAACTCATTACCAAACAAGTTCCCCATTAGTAGGTCCGTCAAACATTTTTTAAGTTCACCCCAACGTCTTTATTAATTGGTAACATAGATTGCGCAATTGGACCTCTTGTACATAAGTTCACCCGAACAGAAGAAATTCCCACCCTCAAAGTTTCATTAGCGGGGATATAACCCACAAACTTGAGTTTGTGAGGTGTATCCTTTCCATTAGACCAATCCAAGTTTGGTATAATTTGATCAGCACTGGGCCTTTTGATTAGGTATTAATCAGACTTTTGATCTGTTAGTGCACAATCTTTAAAAAAAAAGTGTATTATTTGTTGTATCTGAGCAAATAATTTAAAATTTTCTAAACACTCCTTGAACAACTGACACAAGCAATCAAACTCTGAAAAGCACTATATTGATAGAAGGCCATGCAAAAACAGCTCAACAAGCAATACATAAAAGACAGGATAACTAGAAGCTCAGAAAGAATCACCAAATAATACAAAAAGGTAGACAGACCGAACCTACTAAAATACAAAAGAATCAACATTTTCCATCATCCATTAACTACAAGAAATCCAGCATAACATTTATAAACATGCACAAGTTGCACACCAGACACCACTGATTAACCAACTAGGTAGAGGACTTTGACAACGCAACAATAGCTCATGCAAATCCATTCATCACAAGTGAAAACCTAGAACATAAAAAATGCCAAAATCTAATGGATGATACTTACTATCTTCTTGAAGCCAACGCAGCACCAGAAGTCCTGATATAGAGGAAACACAATAAGAGGACTGCGCTAAAAAACAATTGGTAAATTAGCATATAACATTTTAGAATGGGATTTCATGAGAAATACCTGCCCTGCTGTTTTGAAATATAATTAGCACTACCCCGCGCATGAATTGGAACCTGGTTTTGTGGATTGCCCAGAATAGATCTATCAGAATGCACACTACTATCAGTAGAAAGTAGCATGGATTGGCCAGACCTGAGCTCAGAGCCATTGTGATCCAAAGGATCCTTTGACTTGCTCAAAATTTTCACATTAGCAAGGTTTCCAGAAACATAACCAGAACCATTAGAATGATGGCTCTGCATAGCTGATGATAGTGTATTGTCAGCAGAATTTCTCATAGGCCTATGTTCCACAGTTGACAACTTCTTAACTCGGCCAGCATGAGCCATTGGTGTAACAGCCACAGGAGGAAAGAAAGATGAATAAGGAGATGATGCTGCTGCAGCTGCTGCAACTTTAGCCATTGCTGCTGTAGCAGCAATAATTCCTTGTGCACCTTCTCGAAGTTGAATGTAATCTCCCTCAATTAAGAAAAGCTGCACTTACAAATGAACAATACCACCACCATCATTCAGGTTATATGTACGGATATAAATAGTATTGAAAAGAGAACTTACTTCAGGATGGCTGTTCACAAACTCATCAAGTTTCCCATACTTCCTTTTGTAATCATGCCAGTGAAGAGGTGCAAGCATCTTCCCCAGCCTATTTGGCAGCTGTATCAACACCGAATTTAATAGACAACCCATTAGGCGCATGTTTTTCTAAAATCTCAAGTCTCAAGATAGAAGAAGCTGACTACAAAGCTGACTAAAGCAAAATTACCGTTGAACTAATACGAATTTTTCCACCTGCAGGGATAGTTCGGACTATGCAAGCCAACAAAGCTCTTTCATCAAGTAGGGCAGATTCTGATATGTTGCCAGTTGGTAAACTATTCGCCGGCTCATTTGAGACAAATGCTTCAGACAAAACAGCATCACTAGCATCATTCACAGAACCATCAGCAAATTGTATCGAGTTACCAGATGTATCAGGTGGTGATGGCCCAGCAATGGAACTAAGAAGATCTGTCGCTGCATCTTGATTTTCATGCTCATTGTTGGAAATGTTGCTCACTTCGCTTTCATCAGCCTATATTAAAACATTAAAACAGCACTTATAACAATTTCAAAGCCTTTATCTCATTAGCAGATTCTACAGAACAGAGAACTGAACACTTTAAAAGCTGTGTACATGGTTAAAAAGACCGCAAATTACTTTCACCACACTTTCACTGGTTTTTCAACAAGTATTTGATTTTATGTTCACAGTACAACAATAAAAGAAAGGTGAAAATTCAAAATATTAACAAAATTCCCTGTAAAATCAGTAACAAGCCCTCGTTATAACCTTCAACTCAAGTTTGCCACACTATTCAAAGTTCGAAAATTGCACATAGCAATGAGATTATTTCAAAAATTCTTCAGGTTCAGAATGAAATTATACATCACAATGGAAGGGCTGGAAATATTCCAGGCAAAATAAGACCAATAAGACTAGCAGCTCAAAAATTTTAAGTCAGCCCTCATACATGAGACTATGCTCTCCAAATCCAATTCTATTCATAATTCCACATAGCTTATGGATCAGGGATGGTTAGTATAATGTACTACGAAAAAGCTGAAGTGGCAGTAGTGAGTTGTAAATGATAGGGGTGGCAAGTGGAAACATGAAAGTGATGATTAAGGTGATCCTTGAAGGGTAATAGAATTCATGATCCTTCAAAATCACAGGGAAGTATAACTGCAATTGATGAGTGCATTTGGATTCTTAAGTATTGGATGCACAAGACTACTCAGAAATCAAAGACGATACATAGCACCACATATTGTGAACCAAACACCCCAAAGCAGGTTCTTTCCAGGAGGTTTTTCGGCAATAAATATAAATGCAGAACTAATATGACAAGCTTGAAGCTAACCGTGATTTCACTTTTTTGATTGAGAGGTTCCAAACGCAACGCCTCTTGGAACTGTGATGAAATCTGCTGTAAGCTGTGTTGAGAATCAGGACCAACATAATAGCTCTCCTCCACAGACTCGAGGGTCTACATTTAAAAAGAGGCCGATTCTATATTAAAAAACAAAAATAACTAAAACCAAATTTTGTGAGTCGTACAGCACCGCATGAAATACCTGTGCAGCCCCATTAGATGACATTTGGCATTTAGGATCAAATCCCTGGCTATTATGCGTATTTAGGTAATCTGGATGCAGACTTTGTCCATTGACAGAGAACTCATAACTATAATTTGGATCTGACCTTGAAAGGTTTTCTTCAGTTTGGGACAAAGAAAATTGACTCTGAGAAGGCATAGGAGCACCTTCTGATACAGCCTAGGAGCATACAAACAATCAGCAGAATGACAGTCTGAATACGCAAATGTGGAATATGAATATCATATACCTGTTGGTTCTGCCACTGGTGGAGGGATGCCAATGCTGAAACTGATTGTAAATTGCCAACATGAGACTGAGGCACTTGTGCAGCTACAGAGTGGTTAGCTCCTTCTTGATGCAAGACATATGGATGCATTGCAGTTATCTGTCCAGGTGGAAGGTAAGGCATCCCCAAAATGGATGCAGCAAGAGGATGGGTAGGAGCATGGTTGGTCTATAAGAACATAATAAAGTTGGTTAATGAAATCATGTAAACAAAATTATTAATTAATAATGTTATAAGGTTATAAACAAGCATCCCAAGCAAAGCACATCAAAGCACATCAAAGCACAGAAACTAGTGAAACAAAATCTCCAAAACATCTGAAAATATGCTCATGTAAAGCTGTCTTTTATTAATAAAAGGCGTCTGTAGCATGTATTCTGTAACCACTTAAAAAGTACTATAGTATGTGTCTTCCATGTGATACAAATACCAGCATCATAAAAGCCGCACCAACCACAATCAGCAGTACATCATTGTCAACACCTACATTCTAGTTATCATCTAACGGTTAACAATTCCCATATCCTTATGCAGAGACAAAAAGCTCTAAACTTCCAGCTAGATAACACCAACAAAATCAGTAGCCTAAGCAATGGGAATCGCAAAAAAGAATGCAATCAACCTATTCTTGATGCTTCAATTCGACAGATTATAATTCAACAATTATTCCAAAATTTACTGCTATCAACCTCAAATTCTTAAAATCCTCTCCGCATGCAAGGAAAAAAGCCTTAATAAGATCCTACCATCAAATGAATTTTAAATTTTAAAAACGAATTTAATACTTCAAATCGATATAAATAAAATCAACTCTAAGACGGTATATCATAGGAATGCATTGCTTAAATTCCCGACTAAATAGGATCAAATAAAGGCAGATTGAGCATTCTCCGACAGCCCATTTTATTTTGACAACTTGTCAAAGAACCGTTCCGACAGCTAAGCATAAATTGTTGGGTTATCATATGTGAATTCTAATTTTGCAAAAAGGTTGATATGATAGGAGATAGTAGGATACCATAAATACACGAGGAATATTAGATGCAGACAAAGAGAAGTATATGGCGAGCCCAAATCAAAGGTACTGCCTCTAATATTTATAAGTTACTACACTTGTCTTATGCTATTCAATTAGAGGTGTACATTCAGGTGTTCAGGCGAATTTCATGTATAGTATCTCAGGTCGGTTAATTTTGTTTCTTGTGTGTCTAAAGGATAAGACAAGACAGGTTATTTTGTTCAAGTCGAGTCATGCTTGAATTTTTGATTGACGAAATATATTTATATCAATTTCGGACAACTCTATACCCAATACACTATTTAACCCTTAATATATTTAATATGCGCATTATTAAAATTTATTAAATGTTCATAATATGAAAGCATGCATTGGAGGAATCAAATAAAATCGCGCATGACTATGATATCTTTTCTTATACATAAAGAGCAATAAGCTTAATAGTATTACTTGATGAATAGTAGTTACTATAGTGTAGAAACTAACAAAAAACTGAGGGGTAGTATGTAAAACCTTGTTAATGCATTTTTAACTAAGAATCTAGGAATGTATTCGTATTCATCTACATGTACATAATTATTAATATATATTCCGAGTCTTTGATTGATTTTATGAAAGTCATGCCTCATGATAACCACAAAAAACAAAATGTTTCATACTATCACTTGATTCCGTCTTCAAAATTAGCACTTGAAAAAGTTGATGAAAGAAAAATGGTAAGGGATAAAGGGTAGAAAAATTAGCACTTGAGAATTGAGAATGAGAAATGAGGCACAAGAATGAATCTCTGGAATGGACTAATGGAAGAATGATGTCTCTGTAATGGATTTATGGAAGAATGAAGAATGAAGTGAGGCGCCGCAAAATTGCTCAACTCTGGAAGAAAATTGAATGACAATTGCATTTTCAACCTAAAATAATGGCCAGCTTAAATATTTAGAATTGGGCCTACCATGCAACAGCTTATGTCCTATACTATTACGGTTTATGGTTTACGGTTTACACCAAACCGAAATCTATTACGGTTTTCCGGTCCGGTCTGGTTTGGAAATTTTAAAACCAATACCAGACCGGAAATCGTAATTTTTTCCTAAGAAAAACCGGACCAGACCATTTAGACCGTAGACTAGACCAAATACTTAAATTATGGTTTGATCCGGTTAGGTTTACGGTTTAGACCAAACTTTATTCAGCCTATTAACAATACCCTTTCTCCCTTTAACATTAAACCACATCTCGTCAATACATGAAAATAATTTTTAACTATTTCAGTGGCTAAAAAAGGCACATTCCATGCACCGAATCGTTTTATCCCCAGAAGAAAGAGAATTTCCTATAGCTTGGCCAAACTCTGTCATTGAACAGCTATTATCATCTATTTATAAATTGAAAGTGGATTGAGTCAATAGTTAAGATGGGAGTATGGCACTACCTTAAGCCACCAGATACCTTCTACCGAAACATGGTTGTTTTACCAGTGCAGCTTTCTCCACAAAAGCACATCTAACCTCCCCATGACATTAAAAGATACACAAAATAGATTGCTACTTGCAGTATATAAAATCCAGCTGTCTCGAAAAGATAGAAGACTAGAAGTGCTATAGAATTAGGGAAGGAGAAATCAGAAGAATAATCAGTTTAACCTCAAATACAATTCAAGCAAGCATCAAATGAGTTAGAATCATAAGTTTTAACCTGTTCAAACATGAGTTAGCTCCATAAGAGCTATTTACTGGTGACTAAGTTTGGATGTCATCAGTTAGAACATGGATCAAGCACCTGGTTTGTGGCAACACGTGATATACTTGAAGATGCCCAAAGTATATAAGAAAGGTAGGAAATATAACTAGTTTTTTATAAGGAACTGGAATAGATACATCATATCACATAAAACATAATTTTCTAATCAGTAGAAGATAATATAAATTTACAGCAATTTACATATTAGAAAAAAGATATGAATTAGTTTTCGTAGTACATATGCTTTTTTAGTTTTTCCTTTCACTGTAAAAAAGGAGCAAATAGTGGATAGAGATGAGAGAAGATTACATCAGCTAAGATCACTTGAACAAAATGGACAACAAAACTCAAACCCAACAAATAGCATTACCTGCGTAGACCCGCTTCCAGAAGCAAATGATAGAGATTGTTCTGTATTCCCATTAGAAAGACTTCCCGAGGTATTCGGTGTAACCCCATTACCCTCAACAAGACTTCCACTGTTTGGGCCAATTGCAGAACTATCATTTGGATTATTTTGTGATTCAGCACTATAGTTTCCACTCTTCCCAGCCAGCTCTATCTGAAGCTGATGAACTGTCATGTGGAGCCTCTCCATCTCTGCAAACTAAAATTTCAAATATTTTCATATTAGACAATAGGGAAAAGAAAACGTACAAAGACATCCACCCACATTTTCTGCAAGACTAATGGCACTCAAAATTTAAATCACACGGAAATCTTAAGGAAAACAGGGTGACACCAAAATCAAGCATCTAAAGCAATATAACCATAAAACAAAGGATTAAAACAAATGATTAAAACATGAGACAGGTGCGAGAATCATGGGTTAACTTAGTGGTTAAGGGTATTCCCCATCACCTTGGGATAGTGGTTCATCACTGACCAACTACAACTATTGATTCTCTTTCCCCCTTGTTGAGTTATCCGTACTCTTTAGGTATTCTCTAGCATACCCCCTTATCAAAATAATAATTGTGAGACAGGTGAGAGAACAGACATGACAAATAAAATTTATCAAAATAGTTTTTTACTTTCCAGAGAGCGAACTTGAATCCAGACAATAAAAATTCGTAAAAGCAACAACCCAAATGCAAAACTGACTCATTGAAAGTCCAAAAATCAACCTGTCTTTGACAACCAAGCCAGAGCTGGGTATACTGATCTGTCCGCTCACGAAGCTCAGCTTGCAGGGTAGTTGATTGCAAGACATTTTCCTGCATTCTTGCCATCCAATTTTGTGCCTCCCGTATCTGTTCATCCTTGTAGAGAAGAGTCTCTTGAACAACCCTATGCTGTATAGTAATATATAAATCAGACACAGAAGTGAGCATGGTATCAGAAATAACAAGGATTGATAGATGCAGCAAAACAGGCAAGAGAAATAGTGAAAATACATATTATAAAAAGGAACCATTCAGAGATTACTTAATCCACAAGAAAGTACTGGTTTTATCAACAAACAATAACTAAATACAAATTTCAACACACCTGCTCCTGCAACTCTAGCAACTGTCTCTCTTTATCTTGAATATGTTCTTGAAGGTCATGTACCTGTTTTCTATGATGAGCTCTCTCAGTTTCAATCCCATCACGCTCTCTCCTGTAAATAAGAAAAACAAATAACGCAAATTCACCAGCATTAACTTGGGAGAATATTAATAAGGAAAGAAAGAATGAAAGGTATCCACTTAATAAATGGGGAAAAAACTACCACCAAATATAATCAAATATAATCGTAGAAACAAAACTTAGATAAAGAATTTCAAACATAATAGTGAGGTTGGGGCAATGACAGGTTAAGTCAAATAAAGAGGGGAGCACTATATTGTGGAAACAGTGTCCAGGAAGTCTCACCGGAAGCTTGCTAATTCTTTGTTTTGCTCCCTCAAAAGATCTTCCTTGGCCCAAGCCTGTAAAAGATAAATTAAGAAATATAACTATAAACAACACAACAAAGGACAAAAAGAGGAAAAAATTCTAAGTTTATTCAAACTGACCGCTTCATTATCCAATCTCACAGCATGCAATTCTCTTTCTTTATCCTCCATTTTCCTCTCAAGCTCATGCATTGCTTGATCCCTTTCATGAAGTTGCTCCTGCAAAACACCAAACAACTCCACGATTCAAATCATCACTAAAATAAAAACAAACACAAAAACACAATTCAAAATCCTTTTTCAACACCAAAACCTGAAGCCTAGAAACCATGTTGGATTGCTCTTTAATCCGCGCATCAAAGCTATTCTGCATTTCCGAAATCTCAGATTTCGCAATCATCTGAGCTCTAAGCTCAATCTCCATTTGTTGCATCTCTTCTCTTTGCCTAGCCAAACTCTGAATTCTTTGCTGCAAAATCCCTTCCTCCATACCCATAATCCCATCCATTTGTACCGCGCAAAAGTCTACCACATCTATTGGCTCTTGTCCCTGTTGTACCTTAACCCAAACAAACAAATAAAACATCACACCACATCAATTCATCGTTTAATTTTGAATGACAAATCTTTAAAAAGATCTGAGTCCAAACAAGCACACAAATTACCTCATATATAGTCCTTTCATCAGATTGCCCTAATTTCGACCTTTCTAAATCCTATCCATGAAGCAAATAAGCTAGATCATAATCAAAACCCTAATTTTCATCAAATAAACCCTAATCTTCCACTTTTCACAAACAAACACAACGCGTACAGACAAATCGAAGTAAAAAAAAACAATAAAAAATACCTCAGTAGCGGAGTTACGAACGGAGTGTTCAGAAACAGCACGCCATTGTTTACGAGACGACGATTGAGACAGCGAGACGCCACGTGCAGCAGCGGTCGCAGCCTCCATTACAAAACAAAAATCGAAAATTAAAAACAAAAAACCGTAGGTTTTAGGTATTGATTATTCAGATAATGCGGAAAACCCTAGAAATCGGGTACATCGAAAGATGAAAGAGAATCGATAATGCAGGTACTGGAAGGAAGAGTGAAGGGGAAGGGAGTGAGAAAGCGAGAGTTGTAATGTAATGGTGGAATTTAATAGAGGGTTTTTAAGCAAATGAAGGGTTTTAAAAAGGGGGTGAAGAGTGAAATGAAAAGAGAGGGGAAATGGTTGACGACAAAGTGCGATATTTCAGACAAGAGTCTAGAGAGAGAAAGGAAAGAAAAAGAGGAGAATGAATTTTGTTGGTAAGAAAAGTTGGATACTGAAGGGACTCCCGCCATTTATAGGGGGGAATCATAAATTTACAATTTACTATGTTTTTTTTTACTATTCGGTTAAAATTGAATTCGAAACTTTTTTACAAGGTGACAAGATTGAATTCTCAATTTATAATGATGTTAGAACTTAAAATATGAAAGATTGAAATTGATTAGTGTTTGAGGTAAGTCCCAACTCTCATGGTATTAGTGACGAGTTTGATCATCTCATAACTCATGCTCTATCTTACACACTTAATGAGGTGAGATATCGATGATTTGGAGAGCTTTGGGAAAGACATGGCATGGCTTGATCAAGTCAAAGAGGTATTTAAGGAGGGGCTTAACAAGTGCATTGAACGAGGCAAGGCATAAAGGAAGAAGTGCTCGTCCAAGGCAGTCGAAGAAAGCAAGGCAGGAGCTCACTAAAGTGATCGCTCGTTCGAGCGCCAAGAGAGTTATTTCTTCCTTATATTATTGCATGTTGAAGTAAATTGTGACTTGAGTGCACAATCAAGTCTATGCATTAGTGTGCGTGCATAGAGATGAGAATCCTATGGATGAATTAACATGGGTGATTAAGTGTGTCTTAATGTATGGTTGATAAGTATGTTTAAGTTGGTGATCAATGCATTAAGTTATGGGTATTGATGAAGTCTTAAACATCTAATATAATGGAGTATGTTAATGAGATGATGAATGTAATTTAATGAGGAGTTTTGAAGAACAAAGATCAAATTATATTCTATGTGCTCGAACAAGGCACTATAGGAATATCACTTGCCTTGAATAAGGCATTAGATCAGTATCAGTCAAAAGATTTGATAATAGAGTGCTCGAACAAGCACATATAGTACTCAAATGAGAAATCCAGCAGGCTGCACACAAAAGCTGAATTTCAAAGCTGCTCGAACGAGTACCAATAAGGCTCAAATGAGCAGCCTTGGCAGATTGCAAAGGATGTTGTTCTATTGAATGTTTTGGACTTCAAGCAGCTTTAAACCTTATTAAATTATGGCTCTTCATATGTATCTCATTAAATGTAATTAGTCTTATATATAAGAAGCTCATATGTCATTTGTAATTATCAAACACATCAAACACAATCCTTAGCCTAAACACAGTCTAAATCTCTATTACTCTCAATTGTAATCCTTCATTGTAAGAGTTGTTGAAACTCCATTGTTATAGTATAAACAAAGATACTACACATCTCAGAGGACGTAGTCTACATTGGGTGAACCTCCTAAATACTTGTGTCAATTGTTTGTATCTTATTTCCTTTAAACATTTTCATTTTCATTGAAACTATAATTGGTTCATTAAAGTACTTCATACCTTTCGATCTGAGTGATATTAGAGTTTGAGTATTGAACTTAAACTCTAATCTAGCTCTTATTTCAGTGCACTTGAGAGAGATTGACATTAAAGGTTCGATCTTTACTTTGAGAGAGTGTTCTCAAAGGTTGTGAGTTATCATTGATGTATTGTTGAGTATATTAGTATTAGTAAACTTGTTTTGAGAGGGAGATATCCTTAAATACCTCACTAATCTTTGTGTTGTTTTACTGTTGTTGTGCTTTGTTTTTGTGCTCACTTTACCTATTTGTTCATCAAAACCCATAAACCTTTGCATTTTCAATTAGTTATGTGAAATAGTAATATAATTAATTTATGATTTTATCGATCATGTGGATGTGGATATAAATATAAAGTCAAATTTTGGTATCCATTTGTTTTGTCCAATACTTTTTCATATTCACTCGCTTGAAATCTATAGTATAGGTAATTTAATGGTTTATGATATAATTATAATTATAATATATAATACAATATATCTATGATTCTACTATTATACTTATTGATACTTTTTTAGGAAAAATTGATATTAATAATCTAACATTTTACTCATCCGTTATGAATAATTTCACATTTAAATTATTGTTTAATGAGCTAGTATTTGTCCTTAGTTTGCTATCAGTATAACCTTTTTTTTATAATAATTCAACCTTTTCCTTAAGTCTGCGATTAGCATACGCTAATAGTATACTGACAACAAACTAAGGACAAAAGTTGGTTTATTAAAAAATAATTCAAAGTTGAAATTATTCACATCAAATGGGAAAAAGATTGAATTATTAATATCAATTTTCCCGTTTAATTTATTTATTTTCTATTATTTATAGTATCATGATTAGAGTTTTTAATTTTTTTTTTATTTTCAATCATTATTAACGAGTAGATTTTGCATTTAATGTAGGTGAATAGATCCGCTATTTAATCATGAACTGATTTTATTGTGAAGGCTTTCATAACATATGTATATGTGTTTAAAGTTGTACTTATTAGTCTTGAAGTGAAAAATTTTTGTTAACCTTATCGATATAAATTATAGATTTTAAATAAAAAAGACAAAATAAAATAAAATAATTAATTAATTAAAATTTAAAAAACTAAATTTAATATAAGTAAAAAATAAAATATGAAAAAGTCAGCGTCTCTAACAAAAGTCTACAATACTCGTCAAGTTAATCTCGTAATCTCATAAAGTTTTCAACCTTGGAAGTTTTCTTATAAATACCTTATTTTGACCCATGAGGAGTACAACTGATATAGTGTTCTAATAGATGGTATACCTAACACGTGTATTATTAGCTGTTTGTGTACTTTGCACCTGTATTGTTAGCTGTTGATAAATCAATTTGTTTGTTAGTCAGTCATAGTATAAATAGGCTGATTGTCTCATTATAATTAATGATAATAAAAAGTGTTATTTCCTTCTTCAAGCTCCTTTCTCTCTAATTTTCTTTCCTCTTCTCATCTCAATTTTGTTTTCAATGCTCAGTGGCCTTCATTTGAGGCTTTACTAACATTTTTCCCTTCCCATTCTGAACTCTACAGAATACATCTATATCATTGGTATCAGAGCAAATGTTGCTCACTCATCAAATCTGATCAAACCTTGTTCAACAGTCATTTCAAGAAAGTATCCTATCTTTGGATTCTTGAATACTAACATTGCAGTTTTTAAGTCTGCAGATTGAGACACCCTGGCTCCTACAACAAGAAGAACATCAACAATGGAAGAGCAAGTTTGTAACAGACTTAAATTTCTTAATCTTAATTTTCCGATTAATTATTCCGAAATTTTTTAATTCAAATTCCTAATCCTTTGGTTATCTAATTCAAATCACCTTTGATTCCTAAACCTTATTTTGATTTTGTAATTTCTTCCAAATATTAAACTTAAAAAATAATATACATATATATATATATATAATATATATATATATATATATATATATATATATATATATATATATATATATAATATATATATATATATATATATGTATATATATTCTTAAATTTCTTTATAAGCACTAATTATTATTTTATTATTTTATATTACAAAAAGTAAAATTTTAATATTATACTTACGGTTTTGTTAAAACGTTACGTTTCAATTTCGTTTCCTTAAACTAACCTTACTACTTATCATTTTAATCTTACAACTTTGATTTAATTATTTTATACCTAAAAATTAACTATTTTCTTATTAACTTTAAGTATAGTTTTAACCAAAATTTTCTAAGTAAACTATCATATTTTCATAATCAAATCTCAATCAAACTTTCCTATTAATCTAAAACATTTCACTTGTATAAACTAGAACAAAGATTTGATGAACCAAAATTCTTTCTACATCAATCCATGATGTTCATCACTTACACATGCTATCACCATTTCCTTACACAAGTTAACCTTCTTCTACACTCCAACTCTTACACATCCACTTACACACTCCAACTCTTACACATTCTAAATCACTTACACAAGTTAACTTTCTTCTATACTCCTAACACTCTTTTTCATACAATCTTATGAACTAAAAAGTTGCCCAAAACCCATTATAAATACCCCCCTTAGCCATGAGATCACTTGCACCCCCATCATCAAATCTTTTTACCATTCTTTCTTATATCTTCGCTTCATTAACATCTTACTAACTTTATACCTTTTTATTAGTTGAAGAATTAAATAAAGATGGAGCTTGATCTTATCACTTCTTAAGCCAATAATCATCAACTTTTGAAAAGTCAAGTATTATCTTTTGGAGCTTGAATATCATTTTTTTTTTCGGTAATTGAAGATCTACATCTTTGAAGTTTGGCGCCTTAAAAACTTTCTCTTTTGGAGCTTATTTCTTTGAGTTCTTATTTTCCTATTATTATTATTCTACTTGGTTTAGCACCACCTTTGGAGGAAAATGGTACACATTTTCTTAACTCTCTCGTTATGTGATATTTATTTATGGTTACTCGATAATATAAAAAGCATGATCAACATGATTTTATTTTAATCATTTAAACTTTACATGGTTATATTAAAGTCATATCCAGTTTAGTGATATTTTCGTCAGAACAATGATACTTTTGGGACACTCTAAAAAAAAGTCATATTTATGGAAATTTTTAATTAATATGATAATGTAGATATATATGAATTTTACTAGTTAAATAAACTTATCTCTTTAAAATGATTCCATATCATCATGGTGTTTTGATAAATTTTTTATTTTGGACTCAAGTAATTATAAAGAATTATTAATCGGTTTATCGGTAAAATAGTCAACTAATTTGTTGAAATGCTCAGCGTTGTTTTTCTTGAAAACTCATTTCATTTAGATTTTGGACCCTTAAATAACTTGTTGGATTATTTTTCATAGTTATGATAGATCCATTTTGCTATTTTACTAGTTAGTTGATAAAATACTTTATTAAGTACTTAAAAAAATTACCCTTGACTTTTATGATTATTTATGACATAATAATGACTTAGTTTAGCCTCAGGAATCTTAGTATAGCTACGAAAATTTATTATTTAATTAATATTAATTTATTATATATTAGTAATTTGTTTGTATTAAAAGGGTAGAATTGTCAAAAATTTGACTAGTGGAAGTTTGACTTATGAGAATGTAAACTATTTCGGTTTAGAGTCTTGTTTGATATTGCATGATATTGATTGTATGACTCTGATAGTAAGATAACGTCGAACCATGGACCGGCATGTAAAATCCCTGCATCCGTGTTAGCCAGCACGTAAAATACGGTGTCAGACAGGGGGTTCGAGAAAAACCCATCCTGTAGAGTCTCGAGCATAACAGTATTGAGAGGAGTGACGACTCCCACAACAGTTAGGGTTTAGAACTACGGTCCTCGCCAAACCAGACCCTTACATATATCAGTTGTCATTATTGTTGTGATCTTGTGATGTGCTATGATGGTAAAGTTATAAGGCTTAATCGAACTTGATTGAATAAGCATTAAGGTTACCAAGTATTTAGTAGCAGTAATGAACTTCTGCAAGTATTGAGAATGTAACTTAATGGCTTAATAAAGGCCAATAATGAGTAATAACCTTCTACATTGTGCTTGATGATTATTTTGTAAGAATGATTTAACTATCGCATCATAAGCTTGTTGAGGAAATTGTACTCGGCTTTATCTCTGACCGATTCAATCGGTTGTCATCCGTATTATGGATAACAGTATTTTGCAAGAAAATTTAGCTCAGGTTTTGATCCAGGCCGCAAATTTAATTATTCTATCGAGGACTTAGTTGCATTGATTTTACTTGATGACTTTGATGACTATATTGTAATTATGTTTTTTTATCGTATTTAAGCAAACCTTATGTTATATTTTCTCAGTTGTAAGATTTTTAACTTATGTTTTGAATGGTTTTAGTTTAAATGGTTTTTAGCAGTTTGGCGTTTTACACTTCGGCATTATTTATTTTAAGTATAATTATTAATGTTAATTATGTACCGAGAGTGCCACTCCCGCTACACTTGGTTTCAGAGCTAAAGTTACTCGAATCTTGGAATTTTAGTTCCATGTGAAAGGCTCGATAGCCGACTTTAAAAAAAAAAAAGAATTTCAAATGATTTTCAAAACGAGTCTTTCTAAAAATTCTATTTGTTTTCTATGTGCTTATGTGACTATGTGTAAAATTACGTGTCAGATTAATTAAGTTAATGTGAAAGTTAATCACATGTTTAAAAATTTTTAGGTAAGAAATAACGTAACTTCATCTGATCACGAGGCTAGAGTTCGAGAGCTAGAAGCACAACTAGCTCGAATGGAAAGGACGAATGAGCGACTGCTCACCCTCATGGAGAATCAGGCTCAAGAGGCCAAAGACGACGGGAAATACTTTAAGAATATGACATTTCATCTTCCGCCGCAATACGACGGAGAAGCTGATCCGGTTCGCTTCGAGAATTGGCTCGCAGAGATGGAGAAACTTTTAGAAGTCATTAACTGTCCAGCGCACTTAAAATTAAAGCTAGCTTTTTTTTACCTATCTGGTCCAGGAGAGTTATGGTGGCATTCTGTCAAGGCCATGATGACTGATACCTTTTGGGATGATTTCCTTATAACTCTTCGTCAGCAATTTTATCCGTCATCACTCCAACGGAAAAAGGAGAATGAGTTCTTACTTCTTCGCCAGGGTCTTATGACCGTGATTGAGTACAGTTGTAAGTTCAATGAGCTGTCTCGATTTGCTTCTGACATCGTAAGTAAGGAAAGTGTTTGTGCATCCCGCTTCTTCGAGGCTCTTAATCTTAAGATCCAAAAGGGGATCAGGAAGTATTCTAACTTCCGAGATCTCTACGATCGAGCGCTTGAGTATGAGAGGATCCTTGACAAGGAGGATAACACCAACAAAACAAAATATGGTGGAGGCAACAACAATAGGAACAAGTGGCCGACCAATTGGGATCGCAAGCCGTTCTACCCAACAACTTTAACAAAAACCACAATTCGGAAGTGTCGCTTATGTGGTAAGGATCACCAAGGTCGTTTATGCATTGGGAAGATCATCTGCTTCAAATGCAAAAAGGAGGGTCATGTTTCCACTAATTGCCGAGAAGGGATCCATTTGGGAGCTAGAAGTACTGGTATTTATGGAGCTCCTGGTTCTTCAGGAATTCAGAGTATTGCAACTAGGAGGATTGCGGGTTTGCACGCTATTAGCAAGCATGTAGACGATCTTCATCAGGCGTTTGAGGGTAAGGTCATTTCTGGTCACTTTGCCGTAGGAGACTCTTTAGCGCATATTCTTTTTGATTCAGGAGTCGACTGATCTTTTATCTGTACTTCTTTCCTTCATAAATCCTCTATTTCTCTTGAACCTCAAAAATTTAATCTCCAAATTCTATTACCTGACGGTTCACTAATCCTATGTGACTGTATCTTTCCTAACTTCCCTCTTGAGATTTCGGACAACCATCTGCTTGCCGATTTGATAGTGTTTGAGTTGGGTACATATGATATTATTTTGGGGATGGACTGGTTGGGACGTCATCATGCGGAGATTTTGTGTAAAGAGAAGATTGTTCGAGTTAAGGCTCCAGGTGGAGGATGTTTGATTAGGAAAAATTTTGTGTTTCCCATTCAAACCATTTATGTAGTTCAAGCCATTGAAATGATTAAACATGGAGATGAGGGATATTTGTGTTTTATTACTAGTAGTAAGGAGAAAATCAAGTTAAGTCTTGAGGAAACCCCAATTGTTTGTGATTACCCTGATGTTTTACCTGAGGATCTACCTAGTTTACCTTCGAGGAGAGAGGTCGACTTTCATATTGCTCTAATTTCTGATGCTACCCCTATCTCTAAGTTAATGCAATTTTATGTAGAGGGACAAGAGTTCTGGAGCTACAGTGTTTTCCAAATTAGACCTTAGAGCTGACTGTCATCAATTGAGAGTGCACCCAAAAGATGTGTTTAAAACTGCTTTTAAGACTTACACAAGACACTATGAATTCCTAGTTATGCCATTTGGCTTAACTAATGCTCCTGAATCCTTTCAGAATTGGATCAATGAGGTATTCAAATCACTTCTAAGAAAATTTGTTTTGTTATTTTTTGATGATATTTTGGTATATAGCCCTAACTTGCAAGATCATTGGAAACACTTAGAGTTAGTGTTCCAAACAATGAGAAAGCACCAAATGTTTATTAAAGCTGCTAGATGTGATTTCGCTCAATCCAAAGTGGAATATCTAGGGCATTTCATTTTTGCTCATGGAGTTGAAACTGATCCCAAGAAAATTGATGCAGTCTCAAAGTGGCCGATACCACAATCTATTAAGGATTTGAGAAGCTTCTTGGGCCTAACAGGTTACCATAGGAAATTCATTCCTAAGTATGCCATCATTTGTAGACCTCTGTATAATCTTCTTAAAAAAGGAGGGTTTTCTTGGAATTCAGAGGCACAACAGGCTTTTATGCAATTAAAGGAAGCTCTAGTTCAAGCCACTGTTTTAGTAGTCCCTAATTTGACAAGAAGTTTGTAGTGGAAACTGATGCCTCTAGTCAAGGTATTAGAGCTGTACTAATGCAAGAAGGCAGACCCCTGACATTCATAAGCAAGACATTGGGCCCTAGACGGCAGAAATTATCAGTCTATGAGAAGGAATTATTAGCCATTGTGCATGTTGTGCAGAAATGGGAGTAGTATCTTATGGGCACTCACTTTCTTATCAGAACTGATCAAAAGAGCTTGAAATGGTTGTTGGAACAAAAAATCTCTACCCCATTCCAACAATTTTGGTTGTCTAAGCTAATGGGATTTGATTATGACATCCAATACAAGAGTGGTAAGGAGAATCAAGCAGCTGATGCTTTGTCTAGGGTGTTTGGATCAGATATACTCCTCGTGGCCATATCTGTCATTGATACACATTTAGAGTCCCTCATCATGACCAATTATCATTTAGACAACAACCTAATCACTGTCATTGAGGAACTTCAGGATCAACAAAGATATGCTGGGTTTGAACTTAAGAATGGTGTTTTAAGAAAGCATAATAAGATTGTGGTTGGACCAGATACTCAGTTGAGACACAAGTTGATTTGTTAGCAACATTGTTCACCTGAAGGGGGGCATTCTGGAAGAGACTTGACAACAAGGAGAATCAAAATGTTTTTTATTGGAAGGGTCTCAGCAAACAAGTCAAACACTTTGTTAAGAATTGCTTGGTTTGCCAAACTTCTAAACTTGAAACTATTGTTACCTTAGGCTCTTGCTACCCTTACCTATTCCTGAGGCTGTTTGGTACTCCCTTTAATTCATTTGAGTTGGGCACGCATATTAAGAAAGTGGGGGGGGGGGACCACCTTGAATAGTTTACGCATGTGATGTAGGGGTATTGATAATGAAGTTGATTAAACTGTAATTATTCCCTCCAATTTGGATAAGTTTAAATCTGGAGGGAAAATTTAAAATAGTTAAATTACATAATTAAAATTACAAAGTCGTCATAGCCATTAATTAAATTACATAATTAAAAATTACAAAGTCTTCATAGTCATTAATTAAATTACATCCCGAATAAATAAATTTACATTTCATAAAGGGGGTTTGTATCTATACTTCCACTTCCCCCTCGATCTCTTCAACACTTTATTCACGGCTACAAATAACGAACACTTTTCTCGGGCCATGTGAATACGAATATCATTTCGTTCATTGACTTCAGAAAAGAGGTCGAACAAACCGAATATGCATTTATTGTATACGTTAGTCACTTTTTTAAAAATGCACCAAAAAAATATTAATGCCATCGAAAATTTTAAAACTTTTCAAAAAAAAAAAATAGCCATGACAAGCAGCCTAAACCCACATAGAAAATCCTAAAAATAGTTAGAGGCAAATATAGTAGGTGCCAAAGAAAAAATGTCAACCCAAATTTAGACGCCAGAAGAAAACATAACACCACAAAACAAAACACAAGTATAAATAGGGTGTATTAATTACAAAGATCAAAGTAGGAGTAAAAAACAGAAGTATAAACAGAATTACAAAACAAAATCAAAGTAATACTCCAAATCATTTATGCAAGAAAACAAATGGTGAAGCAAAAAGAACTAGACAGTTACAGTAGGAACGAAATAATGCATGATTTATTGCTTGGTGTTAACAAAAAGGGGAAGACAGCTCATGGATTAATGGGGGATATCGCCAAAAAGTACGGTATTCACTGGAAGACCGTAAGTAGAATTTGGGCTACAGTTAAAAATCAACAAAAGGAGGGGGCCACATTAGATGCAACTAGTAAAAAGTTTGGCAGAATCACCAACACAATAATACCATTTAATGAAAGCAGATTCCAAGCCTTAGAAAAGTTCTAAAAGACAAGTTAAAAGGCAGTTGTAAATGCCATGGGTGTTAGCCAATCAATTGTGTGTAGATGGAAGAAAAAGAAACACATACGCAAGCATACAAATGCAATCAAGCCACTATTAACCGACACTAACAAAAATGTCAGGTTATTCTTTTGTATTAGTAGTTGAATTTATGATGAGCAGGCAGATGCTTTCAAATTAAGTGACATGTCTAACATAATTCACATAGATGAAAAATTGTTCTATCTCATTAGAACACAATAAACTTACTATCTTACCCCAGGAGAATCTGAGCCATATAGGGAATTGCAGTCAAAAAGATTCATTCCCAAAATTATATTCATGTGTGCGGTTGCTAAACCGATGTACTCTAGTGAAGGTGAACTACTTTTTGCTGGAAAGATATGTATCTTTCCTTTTACAGCTCAAGTGCTAGCAAAATGAAGATCCAAAAATAGGAATAGAGGGGAACCAGAAATTAAGCCCATTCAATCCATAACAAAGACACACATAAGGGCAATGCTAATTGACAATATCTTACCGGCTATTAGACAAAAATGGCCAGAAGGTGCAAGCAAAACAGTTTACATTCAACAGGATAATGCAAAACCACACATTCTAAACAATGATCCAATATTCAGAGAAGCTGCAAATCAAGGTGGATTCAATATCCATTTAATTCAACAGCCTCCAAATTCCCCTGATATGAACGTGTTAGACTTAGGTTTTTTTAAGTCTATTCAATCGTTACAATACTAGAATGCAGCATACAACTACACTGAATTGGTTAGGGCTATGACAGGTGCTTTTGAAGCTTTAGAACACCACACATTAAGGTATGTTTGGATAACCTTACAAGCATGTAAGGTTGAAGTACTTAAAAAACTTGGTGGTACTGACTACCATATTCCACACATGAACAATAGCAAACTAGCTAGGGAGGGGAGACTACCAGATTATTTAACAGTTAGGAAAGAAATCATTTATGAGTCACTCCGTCATTTGGATACAAATCATTTAAAGGTTGCTTCACTGCACTTGGGAATTGAAGACCAAGAGGTTTTCTACTCACCAACAGAACCAACAACAACAGAACCAACAACATTTAATGTGAGGCAGCAGGAATACCAGCAACATCAATAATCGATAGAGCCACCAACAACAGAACCAACAACATTTAATGTGAGGTAAGAGGAATACCAACAACATCAACAATCAACAGAATCACCACCAACAACAGAACCAACAGCATAACAACAGAAGTACATCAAAACTCAGCAACAAAACGACCATCAACAGCAACCAACCAGTAGCAACAAATCTAGCAACACTTTTGGGATTTTTAATGGCAAAATATTTAGGGTTAAACATCATGTAGATTCATTCAAGTTGTTTATGACTAAACATTTGGAAAGTTTTTGGGATTTTTAATGGCAAAAAAAGTCATTTTAGGTGCATCTCTCAGAAAACATAATGTTTTCATCACTGAGATCCATAAACATACTCTTTGCCTCTTAAAATCATGAAGATTGGTGGCACTGTGAGTGTGTATATGGATTTTTGTAGCAACTAACAAGCCCTCTTTTCAAAAATCATTGAGCTTTTTTTGGGCCTCAATAAAAAAAAATCATCACAGACCAACATACACGAAGATGCATAATCAAAAATAATAAAAACGAAATGTAACATCATTAGTCAGAGGGAAAAAGTAACCATTTCACATACGAGAGAAGGGCCCCTTAACATCATAAACAGTATCATCATCTTCCCCATCATAGTCTTCTGAGCGAGATGAAGGAAAATAGTCATCATCAGGTAGATTAAGTCCCAAATCAAACATAGCCGAAATTTCTTCATCCTCACCGTCCACTATTCCTCCCCAATTTGGAGAGGTTTCAACAGAAGAATGTGGTGAGGAAATATACGAATCCGAATATTCACAATCACCAAACAACAACTTTAGTGCAGGATGAGAGAGAGAAGAATTAGGTGACTCCATTACTGGATTTAGGATTTCAGGAGAGAGGAAGATGAAGATTTAGGGTTTCAGAAGGGTGACTCCACTACCGGATTTAGGGTTTCAGAAGGGTTTCACAGTAGCGCTGTCGAAGAAGAACACATGAGGAAGATGAAGATCTAGGGTTTCAGAATGGGGAAGGGTTAATGAAAAGGGTTTAAGAATGGGGAAGGGTGAATAAAAGGGGGGAGGGTTAATAAAGGAGCGAGTAATTAGTTAGAGTATTAGTTAGGATTGTGGGTTTAATTAGTGTAGTTAAGTTTTTAAAATAAGAGTGTTTTGGTAGTTATAAAATAGTATAAGGGCAATTTGGTCTAAATTTATGTTCTAAAATGGAAATGGGACAATTGAGGTGAACTGCCTAAATAAGAAAATGAGACAACTCAAATGAATCGGAGGGAGTATGACATAAGTATGGACTTCATCACAGGACTTCCTAAATCTATGGGTAAGGAGGTTATTTTTGTGGTTCTAGACTGATTAAGCAAATATGCTCACTTCATGGCTTTAGCACATCTTTTCTCTACAGTTGATGTTGCCCAAGCCTATTTGGATAATGTCTTCAAACTCCATGGTTGGCCTAAAACAATTGTAAGTGATAAGGATTTTGTATTCCTCAACAACTTTTGGAAAGGGCTATTTTCATTATATGGTACTGAGTTTTTGTTGTCTTCTTCATATCGTCCACAAACAGATGGTCATGAGGTAGTAAATAGGTGTCTTGAAACTTATCTAAGATGTATGACTAGTGATAAGCCTAAAGAATGGAGTATATGGTTACCTTTGGTAGAATGGTGGTACAATACACATTTCCATTCAGAAAACTCCCTATGAGATCCTCTACTGCCAACCCCCTCCTGTGCGTTTGCCTATTTGGCAGGTGATTCAGTCATAGTAGCTGTAGATAGAAGCCTAGTGCAAAGGGAAAATATGATCACTACACTAAAGTTTCATTTAAGGAGAGCATAAGAAAGAATGAAACTTCAAGCTGATACTCATAGAACAGAAAGGGAGTTTGAAATTGGAGATTGGATATTATTAAAGCTACAGAAATACAGACAACAGTCCATTCAATCTAGGGAAAATCACAAGTTATCCCCTAAGTTCTATGGGCCATTCAAGTTGCTAAACAAGGTGGGTAAGGTGGTCTATAAGCTGAGTCTTCATTCTAACTCTCAGATTCATGATGTGGTGCACGTTTCCCAGCTGAGAAAATTTCATGGCGCATTACCAGTTGCCACTCACATTCCAGAGTGGTTACATAATCATACATTATCAGACATTCAACCTCAAGCAATCCTTGATAGAAGATCAGTAAAGTTCCAAAATAAAGCTATCACTCAGTATCTAATTCAGTGGGTAGACTTCGCAGACCATGAGGCAACTTGGAGAATGCTGATGCAATTGAAGCTAAATACCCTGATTTTGTCTAACTTCAGACTTGAGGACAAGTCATTTTTTGTAGGGGGAGGATATGATATAGTGTTTTAATAGATGGTGTACCTAACACGTGTATTATTAGCTGTTTGTGTACTATGCACGTGTATTGTTAGCTGTTGATAAATCAATTTGTTTGTTAGTTAGTCACAGTATAAATGGGCTGATTGTCTCATTGTAATTAATAGTAATAAAAGTGTTATTTCCTTCTTAAAGCTCCTTTCTCTCTGATTTTCTTTCCTCTTCTCATCTTAATTTTGTTTTCAATGCTTAGTGGCCTTCATTTGAGGCTTTCCTGACATTTTTCCCTTCCCATTTTGAACTGTACAGAATACATCTGTATCAACACCAACTAATCTCTTACTGTAATAATGAAGAGCATTGATTCTCTTTGACCATTATTGATAAAAACTTAGGAATTCTTGTCTAAGGAGTAGTCAAGTCGCATAGAAATAATATCAATCACGTCTTTAAAAACAATCCATTATTATTTGTTCATTGTTAGCGGTTCTGTAAATTTAAAGTGATTTTTCCCTTTACTAGTGCTGACCTAGTCACTGGAGGATGATTTTCTGTATACCCTTGCCCGAGAATTGTTCATCTTGTAGGCCATTTTCTACTCGCAAAGGTTTTTAGGCGCCAACTTTTTAGCTAAGCGTCATTAGCAGGTCTCTAACACACATATCATGCAACAAGGTCTTTGGACCAGTTGTGATATCTGAGAAATTTAATACTTTAAAATTGAGAAATTTATAATAAATATTTGAGCAAGTATTAATTTGGGTTGAGTAAATAAATAATTTGTGCACTAAGATAACGGAGAAACAAATTGAGCTCAAGTATATGACGACCTCTAATTTTATTAATTTCTTTTTTATCTTTTTCTTTTTATTAAATTTTTCCTTCTCTATTCCTAATGCCCTAAATAATGAATCAATTTACTTCTTCCATCTACTATTCATCATCTCTCACAAACATAATCTCATTCTGATTTTCGAACCCTACCCCCTCATCCTTTACCTAATGATTTTCGAAACCCAGACCAAGTTCAACCCCTCTTTTCGCACATTAGAGTAAAGCAAGCACTATTCATCTTCTCTTTTGCATCATCTGAAAATTCAGCAAAAAACAAAGCCGTCTCTCTGAACTTTTCCTTCGAAGATCAACAATGGCGGTTGCTCTTCACTGCTCATCTCCCTCTCCTTCAGATTTTCGAACGATTGGAGCAGCATAACACCCATTGCTCTAAACGCTGAACGTGAAAGAACAACAGTGATCTTCCCTTTCCTTGATTTTTTTTCAAAGGTAATTCATCCAATTTCTTGTTTCTTGAATTATTTTGGAGTGATTAAAAACGCCTATTGCTACTTCCTCTGAAATTCGAAGCAACATCAATTATCTGTTCTTTGGTTTCTTTTCAAAACAGTCACAACAGGTGCAATCTCCTTCCTCATTCATTCCCATGACTTTCCAAAGGCCCTAAACAACACAAACCTTTCGATTTGCTTCTCAAAACAGGCGGTTATCAACATCTTGGGTGGGATTTCGAAATTTCGAGCCCATTGTCTTCAAATTCTGCCGAAAATAAGGGAAAACCAAAATCAATTTATGTTGCCTCTGAGTTCTGGCAAAAATGATGAAACCAAATTCAATTTTGCTTCTGTTTTTAATTGAAAGAATCCATTGATGAAATGAACAAGCTTGAGTATAAGCTAATATTGAGAGAATGAACTTAGAGAGAACATGAGAAAGATGGAAAACAGAATTATTATTATTCTTATGATATCTCACTAATACAAGATTTGAGAGTACAACTTATATATAAGGGAAATAAACTAATTGCTAAAGTATCTGACAAAAAAACCTAAACTATTACTTGCACATAATAAACTATGTATAACCAACATCCCCCCTCAAATTGGGAGGGGAATAAACTAAAACTCCCAATTTGTGCAACAACTCATTAAATTGTGGTGAAGGCAAAATTTTGGTCATAACATCAGCTAACTGATGTCTTGTAGGAATATAACTAAGCTGTAGAAGTCCTTCCAAAACCTTCTCCCTTGTGAAGTGACAATGTAATTCAATATGTTTGGTTCTATCATGAAAAACAGGATTTTTGGCAATGTGTAAAGCAGATTGATTGTCACAATGCAAGGTGACAGGCTTGAGGTCATGGAACCCCAACTCTTCCAATAGTCTGACCACCCAAGTTACTTCTGAAGCTGTTGCTGCCATTGCTCTGTATTTAGCTTCAGAAGAAGATCTGGAGACCGTTGATTGCTTCTTAGACCTCCATGATATAGGTGACTTTCCTAACAAGAGAATGAAACCTGTAACTGACCTCCTTGAATCTGGACAAGCAGCCCAATCTGAATCAGAAAAAGCTTGTAAAACAAGCTGATTTGAACTTTGCAATAGAATGCCTTGATTCGCTGTATGAAACACATATCTTAAGGTATGTAGTAATGCATTCCAATGTGGAATTCTTGGTGTCTGCATGAATTGACTGAGATATTGGGTTGTGAAGCTCAAATCTGGCCTTGTATTGGTAAGAAAATTAAGTTTTCCTACCAATGATCTGTATAGTTCTGGTTCCTTTAAAAGCTCTCCCTCTGTGCTTGTTAACTTGCAAGCTAGTGGGAGAGGTGTAACAGCTTTCTTTGTAAAATCTTCATGCTGCTCCACGCTTGCTAACAATTCTTTTACAAACTTTTTTTGAGAAATCATGATTCCATCAGAAACATAAGTAATTTCTAAACCCAAAAAATAGTGTAACAGACCCAAGTCTTTGATACTGAATTGCTTGTGCAAATGGGCTTTTAAGGCTGTAATACTCTCCAAATCATTTCCTGTAACAACTATATCATCAACATAAACTGCCATTATTACCTCCTTGTCTCCTTGCCTTTTGATAAATAATGAATGATCATTCATGGACTGCTTAAAACCTTGACTGAGCAACTCATCATGAAGCTTTTCAAACCACTGTCTGCTTGCCTGCTTCAATCCTTACAAGGACTTCTGAAGTTTGCAAACCTTGTGTTCTGGATTGTTCATGCCTGGAGGAACTCTCATGTATACTTCTTCATGGAGAATCCCATGTAAGAAAGCATTGTTCACATCTAATTGGTATATGTCCCAATGCTTGTGAATTGCCAAAGATAACAAACACCTAATAGTGGTCATTTTGACCACTGGACTGAAAGTCTCTGAGTAGTCTACCCCATATCTTTGAGTAAATCCTTGTGCTACTAATCTTGCCTTCCTTCTCTCTAATGTCCCATCAGCTTTCAGTTTATTTTTAAACACCCATTTGCATCCAATTGTTCTTTTGCCTGCAAGTAGATTAGTCAGAACCCAAGTTTTGTTATCAAGGAGTGCCTTGATCTTAGCATCCATTGCTGCAACCCAAGATGAATCCCTAACTGCCTCTGCATATGTGCTTGGTTCATTTGATATGCTATCACTGGAACTCAGCAATGAAAAAATCGAATCATCATTCAAAGAAACGAGGTTGCACCGATGCGATGAAAGAGCTGTAGAACTCTGTATACTATTGCACTTATAATCATTTAGATATGAGGGTGATTTTGAAACTCTTGTAGATTTCCTAGCTGGAATTGGTGGTGTATCTGAGGAAATATCTGTCATAGATGTATTAGTAGAAAGCTGTTCTATAAATGATGAGGAATTGGTATTATTTGACATTTGAGAATTTGATGTAAGTTCAGAAGAAAAGGGAATGGATGTTTCAGTAAAGGTATTTGTAAGAGGCGTAACCATGGGTAGAAAAATAGGATTGTGATTTTGTTTTTCTGTGTTTGAATAATGAAAAGGAAGATGGTTCTCATGGAACACAACATGTCTTGAAATGAAAACTTGATTTGTCTCCATATCCAGTAATTTATAACCCTTCTGTGAACTGGAATAACCAATGAATACACATGATGCTGCTCTTGAATGAAATTTCTTCTTACCTGGAGCTATGTTGGTTGCAAAACATAAGCAACCAAAAACCTTGAGATGTGAAATACCTGGCTTATGCTTGTATAGCCTGTAGTAGGGTGTGTCAAGATTCATGCTCTTCAATGGTGTTCTGTTGATTAAATAAGTAGCACATAGAATACAGTCACCCCAGAATCTGATAGGCAAATTAGCTTGAAAATACAAAGCTCTCCCCACCTCCAGAAGATGTCTATGCTTCCTTTCTACCACACCATTTTGCTGTGGCGTGTAAGGACAACTACTTTGCTGAATGATGCCATGTAATTGACAATAAGACTTCAAATCTCCTTCAACAAATTCTTGAGCATTATCGGTCCTGATACTCAAAACTTTTACACCAAATTGAGTGTTGACATAACTACAGAAATTTGCAAAAATCTTAGGGACTTCAGATTTGGATTTTAGCAAATGTACCCAAGTAAACCTGCTATAATCATCCACAATAGTCAAAAACTGATTACAACCAGTATATATTTTATTGATATATGGTCCCCACAAATCTATGTGCAACAATGCAAATGGAAACTTAGTTCTGATGCTACTTTGAGGAAAAGACAATTTAGTTTGTTTGGCCTTGGGACAAATCTTACAGATGCTGTCATGAACAACAGATTTGATATTACAATATGGCAATATTGACTGTAATTGAAGAAAAGGAACATGACCTAATCTGAGATGCCAAAGTTTTTCTTTATTTATTACATTGCTAGAACCTGAAAGACAATCTTTATTGGATTGATTGATTCCTAAAACTTCAAAGTTTCCTGCTTGAACTTCTGTGACTGAGCTTGGTGTAAAACTGTATAAACCTGCTTGTAGTTTACCAAGTACTGTTGGCCTCTCTTTCACTGAATGGCCCTGAATGTGAAAGATGTTAGAATTGAAAACAACTTGACAGTTCATATCTTCACAGAGTTTTGGAACAGAAATTAGATTGAACTGAAAGTCTGGTACATGTAAAACATTCTTTAATTCAATGATTGGGTTAGACTGAAGTCTCACTGTACCAATGTGTTTAACATAAACTTTCCTCCCATCAGGAACCCTAATATAGTTCTTGGCACCAGAGAACACAACATACTCACTGAACAAGCTCAAATCACAAGCCATGTGATCTGTAGCCCCACTGTCTATGATCCATCTACCATTTACGGATGATAGGAAACAAAATTTACCTGCTAGCATGGCATGTGGTGCATCATGATTGATTTGTTTAGAGTCATTGGATTGCATCTTCTCTACCAAAGAAATGAGATGATGATACTGAGATTGTGTGATACCCTTGTCTGCCTCACTACTGCTTCCAATTTCATACTGTGTTTCAGCAATTTCATTTGAGTCAGAGAATGTAGCATTAGCCTTTCTTTCTTTGAAAACTTTGAAGTTTGGTGGATAACCATGTAGCTCATAGCATCTTTGATTGCTATGGCCTGGAATTTGGCAATGTGTGCAGAAGTAATAAGGCCTTTTTTCATTGTTCTGTCTGAAACCATCTCTAGCATTATTTGTACCACCATCATATTGCCGTATACCACCATTGTAATTTTTGTTATCTCTGCCAGTAGTTGTAACAAATGACCTAGAACCACTATAGTTATTCTTGTATGGTTTGTGGTAAGGCTTGAAATCAGTGTATTTTCCTTTATTTGCTGCAAATGCCATGTTTTCAGAGTTTTGCATAGCTGAGATACTCCTGTGTTGTTGTTCTTGAACAAGAAGCCTATAGGCTTGGTTCACTGAGGGCAATGGCTGCATCATTAGCACATTGCTCCTGACATTACTAAAATCATCACTCAACTTCATGAGAAATTGTATCAACCTTTGTTCTTGTTGCATCTTGTGTATTTTCTGAGTAAAATTGCAAGTGCATTGATTGCAAGTGCAAGAAGGAAGAGGATAGACAGAGTGGATCTCATCCCAATTCTCTTGATATTAGTGTAGAATTCTGCAATATTCTGTGTGCCTTGAGTAATTTCAGACAAGTGATGTTCTAGAGCATATAATTGTGGTCCTGAGGTTTGTCCATACCTATCCTCTAGGTCCTTCCAGATTTTCCTGGCTGTATTGTAATATAAGACAGACTTGGCAATGGTTGTATCCAAATTGAATAAAAGCCAGGAGATAATCAAATCATTACATCTCTCCCATGGTTTGCACTCAACAGAATCAGAACTAGGTTTAGGCAAGGAACCATCAACAAACGCAACCTTGTTCTTTGCAGAAAGTGCAATTAACATACATCTCCTCCAGTCACCATACACATCTCCATTAAATTTTACAGAAACTAGTTGAGAACTTGTGTCAGAAGGATGAATATAGTATATGGAAAAAGGATCAGAAGTAAGTGGAAGAACAGAATCTAAAAGCATTTTGTATAATTTGTCAAAGAAAACGGATCTTGAACAGATTTTGAAAAAAAAAATCGAAAAAAAATGCAGTAACAAATATGAATTGAATGATAATGAGTGATGAATTGAATTATGAAATGGAAATCGAAAAATGAAGGTAAAAAAAAATCAGCCCCAAAATTCAGAATTCAGTCCAATGATTACTCAAGAATCGAGTATAAGAGCAAAGTACCTGTTTTGGTTCTTGATTTATAGAGCAAACCACTGTTTTGGTTCTTGATTTTGGCGATGTATTTGACGCCTGTTTTGAGCCCTAATTCCGTTAAAGGTTCAAAAGCGACCGGAAATTCGAGTCAAATTCACTCGTCAATCTACCAGGGGAAATTCGACAAAAGATGATTTAATTTGGGGAAGAAGCTGACGTAAAGGAAAGAGAAACAAGTGAAGAAATTGAATGGTGTTAATGGTGGAAAAGAGAGAGAAGAAAAAAAAGTTTTGCTCAGTTGATGATGATGAAGATTGATTTAGGTCATGGCTGGATTTCTCACGAATTGAATCTGATTCATTTTGTTAGCCCTGATACCATGAAAGAATCCATTGATGAAATGAACAAGCTTGAGTATAAGCTAATATTGAGAGAATGAACTTAGAGAGAACATGAGAAAGAAGGAAAACAAAATTATTATTATTCTTATGATATCTCACTAATACAAGTTTTGAGAGTACAACTTATATATAAGGGAAATAAACTAATAGCTAAAATATCTGATTAAAAAACTAAACTATTACTTGCACATAATAAACTATGTATAACCAACATTAATTGTGCACCAAAATCCTTATTTTGCTTCTGATTCTTGTCGTAAACAAGGTCTACTTCATCCCTCCTTTTCTTTTTTTTTTTTTTTAATATTATTTGGTTTCATTGTTATTCTGTTTTTCTTTTTTGTTGTTGGGATGACACTATGAAATTAATAACTGATTCTTGTGAATTTTATTCATTATGATACCTATTATTAGTGCTCATCAAGATCTTGTAGCCTTATGAAAGTGATATGAAAATGTCAAGAATTAGTATGGTTATGCTTGTTCATATTGAATTAGATGGACTTGTGGGTTGAGATTAGATTAATGGATATGGAGATTTAAGATTGGTTAAGAAACATTTGTTATTGATAAATATAGATCAATGTGAAGATGAGAACTTATTGTGGATTATAATTTTAGTAGAAGACTACTCTAATGATTTAATTTTCATTAGTTTAGTATTCTTGGATGTTTCTTTTGAATTTTGTTGATCGAGGAGTTGAATGTTTAAATTGGTGTTAATTAGATGAATTAATGGAGGATTATGGATGTGGTAAACCTAGAATGTTGAAAAATCTATATATGGTTATAAACTTTACTTTATTATAATGAATTGAGGATTAGAACATGTACTGTTAAGATAAATAGGAATGCTAAAATATGACCTTAGTTTTATCTATAGTCATAGGAGGAGACATAATAAGTTATATGTTAGGGCATCAATAATGGTGACTTTTTTAGATGTCATATGACCAAAGTCATGGTAAAATGCATATAATGGTGACCTAATAATAGGTGGATTGGGAAAAGATTGGGCAATTGGGTCAAGGGGTGACCCATTCATGTAAACGGTCACCCCATTTTTTTTAAAAAAATTTCGCCACGTGTCGGCTTCTGATTGGGTGAGGAAAAGTAGCTCCCTGCTGCTCTGACACGCGTCAGCCCCTACTTCCACCTGCTGTGTTGTGATTGGGCAGCGAAAAAATACCCGTTTTTTGCCTTTAACGGCTATTTTCGTATTTAAATAATTTTTTTTTAAAAAAAAATTTATACCAACCGTCATATTTTTTCGAGATCCATAAAATGAAACCCATATTGATATTTTTTGACATAATTTTATTTTTACATATTTTGTTCTTATTTTCCTACTTTTTTTGGTTAAAAAAATACCAAATCAATCATTTCAAAAATCCCAAAAAAAAAATATGGATTCAAATAACCCAAATTATGGAAGAAATCCATGTAAAAAAAAACCAAGAAAAAAATCTTCTAACAATCAAAGTGCTCAAATTCAGTATCAAAATCCTTCAAAATACTCCAAATTTTTCTTACTATATTCCTTAAAATATCCCAAATTCATCTTATTATGTTCCTCAAAATACTCAAAATTCTCAAACTATGTTTCACCACCATCATCAATCTCACAATGTCAACTCTAATATTGATATCTATTCAACTCCAATAAGGGGTGAAAGTTTAGACGAAAATGAGATGGAGTATGATGATGATGATGATGAAAATGAAGGAAATGATCAAGATGATTAATATGGTGAAGATGGAGGAAATTCTGTTCATCATGTTAATGCTAGTCTTTACACCCAACCATCATTTCAAAATCTAGTTTCACAATTTGGTTCACCACCGAGCTTCACTCAATTGGTTCAACCATCTTAACAGCTACCTAATAATAATGATGAAGCCCCTATACCTTCAAAGAAAAGTTGGGATTTGATTGAAGATATTGCTCTCATATGTTCAGTCATGAACACAAGTACAGATCCAATTGTGAGCACCAACCAAAAGATAAGAGTGAGGTGACAGAAAGTTAAGGAAGCTTATGAAGCAGCGAGGATGGAACGACCCCATCCGATCCCACGAAGAACCGCCGACATGCTTAAATGTCGTTGGGGTAGAGTTGCTCCAGCATGTTTGAAGTGGTCTGGAAGTTATGATGAGGCTCTTAGGAGGAAGAAGAGTGGCACGACAGACGAAGATGTGCTTAAAAAAGCGCATTAATCCATCAAAGAAAACACGGTAACTTTAACTTGATTGAGCAATGGAAAATTTTAAGAAAGTATAACAAGTGGAAGCAAGTGGTAAAAACTAATCAAAAAAAACAATTGGATCAACAACCAACTGGTGATGTTAGTAGTAAAAGTAGTGGGGAAAGATCAAGGACGGAAGAAGATTTTGAAACACCAACAAGTGAACCTCAAGGAGGATCATCCACTCGCCCCGAGGGTGTGAAGAAGGCTAGGGCTCGCATGACTGGGAAAATGGTTGCAGATCAATCAATTCAAGCTTTGAGTGCATTTGGAGAGAGTCTTCGACTTAATTTAGAAATAATGAAAAAGAAGATAGAACTTCAAAAACAAAAAGAAGCCCGAAAACAAAAACAACTTCAACTGGAAGAATATCGAATGAATTGGGAGATCTATGAATCATTAAGCAAAAAGGAAACTCTTCAGCCATGGGAAGCTGATATGATGGTTCAACTTGGACAATACCTTCAGAATTACAATCGTCAGTAGATATTTTAATTATGTAATGTCTTAATTATGTTTTAATTATGTATTGTTTTTAATGATGGTTTAATTATGTAATGTTTAAAAATGATGTTTTAATTATGTAATGTCTTAAAAAGATGTTTTAATTATGTAAGGTTTTCATGCATTAGTCTTCTCATTTCCATCACTTTTTTGGCATGCATTAGTTTTTTCCTTTCCATCACCTTTTGGCATGCATTATATTATATATGTGCACATCCAAATTCAATTGGATGTATAACTTCAAAATGAGCTTTTCTAAGTTCAATTTTGCCTCATCCACTTCAAGTTCTTTATCTTCTGACGAAGAGAATGAACTAATACATAATATGGTTGATTATGTCTTTCAATACGCAATTCCTCCCATTGTTTTAACACTACAACCAAGGGTGAGAACAAAAAAAAAAATGTCGAATTCAAAGAGACCATTCAAAAGGTCATTCCCAACTATTTAATGATTATTTTGCTGAAAATCCTACATATTCTTCTCGATTGTTTCGACGTAGGTTTAGGATGAGGAAACATGTATTTTTACGGATAATGGAAGCTGTCTCCAACAACGATCCATAGTTCACTACCAACATTGATGCAACTGGTAGAAAAGGTTTAAGTGCTTTACAAAAGTGTACTGTAGCTCTTCGTATGCTAGCATACGGGGTGGCTGCTGATGAAGTTGATGAGTACCTCCGAATTAGCGAAAGCACAGCACGAAAAGCACTCACTCATTTCACAAAGGGCAACATTATTTGAGAAAACCAACACCACAAGATTTGACGAGATTATTAGCCTTTAGTGAAGAATGAGGATTCCCTAGCATGATTGGTAGTGTTGATTGCATGCATTGGGAGTGGAAGAATTGCCCAGCAGCATGGAAAGGGCAATATCAAGGCCGAGCTGGTGTTGCAACATTAATTCTTGAAGTTGTCGCCGATCATGACCTATGGATATGGCATGCCTTTTTTGGGATGCCAGGTTCATATAATGATCTCAACGTGCTATATCGATCACCTCTTTTAGTTGATTTGTTTGAAGGAAGGGCACCACCTGTCAATTTCACGGTGAATGGAAATCAATACGGCATGGCTTACTATCTCACTGATGGCATTTATCCTAAATGGGCCACTTTTATTCAGTCTATTACTGAACCGCAAACAGCAAAAGCAAGGTTATTTGCCCAACATCAAGAAGTAGCAAGAAAGGATGTGGAGCGAGCATTTGGGGTGTTGCAAGCTCGATTTGCAATAATTAGAAAGCCCTCACTTGCTTGGGATGAAGAACGACTCTCTGATATAATTACTTCTTGTATAATTATGCATAATATGATAGTGAAAGATGAAAGAGATACATGTACACACTATGCTGATGGTAGAGAGTTCATGGGAGATCGCCCAAAAGGTCAATCAGAAGGTACAAGTGGATTAAATGATGACTTTGAGTATTACACAGATAGAATTGTTGATATCAATCGATACTTGGCAAATAAGGATGATGTTGAAGATCGACAAACACATTTATCCTTAAAAGATGACTTGGTTGAAAATATCTGGCAAAAGTTTGGAGAGAATCGTAATTAATGTATCATTTAAAATTTTAGTTTTTTAATTTGTGTATTTATTTTATGTATGTGCATTGTAATATTTATTTGAAGTTAACGAATTTTTCTTAAATATTAAAAAATATTTATTAAAAATTATATTTATATTTATATTTATTAAAAAATATTATTTTTATTAAAAGAATAATTTTTTTTAATTATAAAATAGTAGATCTATTTTAATCAAATAAAAAATTATATTAACTTTGTACATGAAAATATTATTATAAAAAAATAAAGATAAATGTTAGATAAATTAAGGGAGAGAAATTATGGTGGGGTAGAAAAAAAGTAAGAAAGATAGGATGATGACCTTTTAAAAAAGGTCATTGTTAATAAAATTAGGTTGAAAGATGAAATTTTAGGAGAGAGAAAAATTGTGAAATAGTAAGATGATCTTTTTTTTGGGTCATGAGTAAGGATGCTCTTAGTATAGCTGTATTGTACGCACCGTGGTGATGTTATGTTATTGTCATGCTTTAGGATACGACTACGTCGAAGAGCCCTTTTAGTTGATTGCGGTGAACCGATTTTAACTCTTTGAAGCGTCATTGTTGGTGAATAGTAGCAGTCCCTTAAAGGATCTAGCCAGACTACAATTTTGAAAGTTTTTTATTAAAGTTTGTTAAATTATATTGTTGCGATAAATTTGTTATGAATGATTATACTGATATTGATATGGTCAATGGATCGGGCTTACGAGTTGGTCGTTGACGGAGTGGTGGGACATTGTCTCCTATTCCCTATATTTGAGGTGAATTGTCATTCAAATATTGACTAGCCTCACCCAAGAGTGACATAGCCTTAAAGCTATGAATGTTCCTCTCAACCAGACTCCTAGTGCGCACAAAGATCTAGGAAACTGATGTTGCTTTTATATTTTTTGTTTTGATTTATCATGATTGTTTTGTTTTGGATTGTTTCTACTCATTTAGTTAGATCTGACTCCTTGTTGTTTCTATGTTTTAGATTGTCTACAGATCAAAACCGGTCAGAAACGATGGGTTAGCGGTGATAATTAGAGTTACTTGGATGTTATATTGAGCTGAGTACATGAGAAGTTGTAGTATTGTATTAGTAGATAATAAAAGGTGATTGCTACCCAAGATTGTCCTGTTTTTTTATTCTTTATTGTTCTTATTTATTATTTATGTTCTACAAATAGTTTATGTCAAGTGTCTTGTTTATGATTAATTTTTATTCTTTATTTGTAATCATTATGTATAATAAATAGTTTATTTGTTTAGGGTAGAGAGATTGATCTCAAATAATATGGACTGATGTTATTGTAAAATTATCTAGAATATAGGGATTATTGATTAAATCTATGCATAATGAATCTTAAATTACATTTTTTACTAACCTACTCATGAGACGAACAATATGAGATTAGGTTAAACTTAAGTAAATAAGACAACAATATGAGAATTGAATCAATATTGTCTTAATTTGATAGTTAATCTGTTGGGGAAGTATAATATTTTTAGAATATCGTATCATTGTAATTATTTGGATTTTATTTGTTTCCTAGTTTAGCTGCTCAAATCTTGTATATATGTAGAAGTCTGTCATTTATGAGAATTAATACAAACAAATCATTCTAAAACCTAACCCTAATCTTTATCTTAATTTCGCCTTTTATCATGGTATTAGAGTCGTAAGGTCATTTTTCGGGACCGACGATGTTTTTTCGGCAAACATCATTTACCAGTCTAAACCTTACCTACAATGGAAGACACAAACAAAGAAATCAATACCAACCAAAATACAAACACCAGTAGGGATGTAAACGGGGTGGGGCGGGGCGGGTATTGGCGTTACCATCCCCATCCCCATCTGGTAAATCAATCCCCATCCCCGCGGCGGGTATAATTTTTTTCCCCGTTCCCGCCCCGATGGGTTTGTACCTAATACCATCCCCATCCCCATCTGCGTATCCATCACCGTCTAATACCCATTTTACCCGCCCCACCACCCGTCAAATCCCCGCTTAATACCCATCTGTGTCATATATTTATTTTCAAATCCCCATCTAATCATCACTTAATATCGCCTACCTCTACATAACTCGTAATGAATATAAACAAATTTTATTGAGAAAAAAGGATAAAAAATAGAAAAAACATGATTATAAACCTTACTCTAAAAAACATGATCTTAGACCTTAAAAGAAATATAAAAACGGGGTTTTTAAAGTTTTTAAAAAAATTTGAAAATAATTCAAGGTTTTCAGAAATTTGAAAAATAATTTAGGGTATTCCAATTCTCAAAATTTGTACATTTCGTGAGGCGGGGTGGGGCGGGGCGGGGCGGGGATGGGGCGGGTATCACCTAAAACCCATCCCCATCTCCATCCCCGCGGTGGGTATGAATTTTATACCCGTACCCGCCCCATGACCCATCAAACCGGGACCCATGCCCGCCTCGATGGGGCGGGTCTCCTATTAGACCCGCCCCGCCTGCATCCCTAAACACCAGCGAGCAAATCGTTACTGTTGCCCAAATGGAACAATTTTTTCAAATTTTCCAACAATTCAATAAAATCAATTAGTCGAATGAATCGACTTCACTAGATCTCAAAATTGCTGAGAAACTTACCTATCACAATTACACCAATTGGTGTAAATTAATCTATATTGCTATCAAAGGCAGGGAACGGCTCAATCATGTCACTACCGTTCCTCCTGAACCCTCTGACCCAACATATTCTTAATGGAAGCAACGTGATTCAATTGTTCTTTCATGGATAATAGCAAATATTGAATCAAACCTCGTTAACTAATTTCTTGATTATACAACTGCATGGGATCTATGGAAGGGAATAGAGACACTGTTGAATAGTGGGCGTGATGAGCTCCAAATTTTTGATTTAAGTACCAACGCAACAACACTCAAACAAAACAGTGACTCCATTAAAGAGTACTTTGGAAAGCTTACCACGATTTGAAAAGAGATTGATTGCCGTATGTCGAACCCAATGAAATGCCCCGAAGACATTACTACTTTTAATATTTTTATTCAAAGGTAACGCCTTTATCAGTTTTTTGCCGGAATACAAGACTCGTTTGACAAAGAGAAAAGAGATCTCCTCAATTCGGAACCCTTGCCGACACTAGAAGTGGCTTACGCCACCATACGTCGGGAAGTTTCACGGCGAGGCATAATGACTGTTGTCACATTATCGGGAGTTTTTCCCTCAGAGATCAGTCAAGGGTAAGCCATGAAACACCTGTCGGAAACTTCATTCCGGCGAGACATTGACAAAGACAAGACTCACCTCAAATGTAGCCACTGTGGAGGATCGAGACACACTAAAGAAGGATGCTTCAAGATCATAGGGTATCCAGAATGGTGGGATACTTAGTCACCAGAACATTCACCAATGGACAACATAATCAAGAGGGAGGTTTATCTTTTGAACCCAGTGACCGGCAAGAACAAATGAGCATTTTTTCCGGTGAGAAAAACAGCACAGAGAACACAAATGGGGACAGTGAGAGAGAAAAGTGAGAAAATGAAAAGTTTCCTTTTGGGGATACTTATATTGGGAATGGAGGGTATAATAAAACCCTTGAAATACCCGTCCAAATGACCCGTGCCCCACTTCCCCCTTTGGCCCAATTAAATACTACACCCAAGCTGGGTGTTTAATGTGTCAACCGTCTATTTTAAAATGGATTTTTGATTGTGGGGCTACTGATACGATGACCAATGATCTCGTAGATCTTATTAAAATAACCCTAACACCTTGTTCAAAAATTCAGACCGCCAATGGGGAATGTGTTGATATTACTAAAGTTGTAATTGTTGAGATTTCTTCGTCTATTCATTTACGAAATTGTCTCTTAATCCCTAGTTTAACCTATAAATTGTTGTCTGTGAGTCAATTGACTAAAGAGCTGGATTGTACTATTCTTGTAAAATCTGATGGTTTGTTATGCAGGATGCTCGGACCGGGACGATCATTGGGCGTGGTATTGAGAGAGGAGGCTTATACTATGTTGATGAGACGACTAAAAATGGTCAAGCTATGCTTACTCGCGGGTCTTCTGATCAATCAACTATGGATGTGGCATTGTCGTTTGGGTCATCCCTCATTAGCTTATTTAAAGCATTTGTTTCCTTCCCTAAAAAATGTTGTTTTGTCTCTTGATTGTGAAACTTGTGTCCTTACTAAAAGTCACAAACATTCGTATTTTCCTTGTATTAATCATTCTGCTCGTCCTTTTTCATTAATACATTCTGATGTGTGAGGGCCTGATCTGGATTTGCTCATCATAAATTCTCTTATTATGTTTTATTTGTGGACGATTGTACTCGTATGTGTTGGGTTTATTTCTTGAAACATAAAACTGAAGTGTTTTCAGTTTTTGTTACTTTTTATAAAATGCTTCAAACATAATTTCATGCTCAACCACAAATCTTACGATCTGATAATGGGGGAGAATACATCAATAATGATATGAGAAAATTTCTTTCTGATCATGGCATGCTACACCAAACATCTTGTCCTGACACACCACAACAAAATGGGGTTACTGAAAGGAAAAATCGCACCCTCCTTGCTATTACTCGAGCTCTCATCATCGAGTCTCGGGTTCCTATCTTTTTTTGGCCTAAAGCTATAGCCACTGCTACGTATCTCACTAATCGTCTCCCATCTAAACCTCTTCATTACCAGACACCCTTTGATACCCTGAGTTCCTTTGTCTCCATTCCCTCATATCATTCCCTTCCTCCTCGTGTTTTTGGGTGTGTAGTGTATGTTCATCTTCCACAAAGGCTCGCACTAAATTTGAATCCAGGGCTGTTAAATGTGTTTTTCTTGGTTACAGGGTTAACCAAAAGGGGTATCGATGCTTTGATCCTATTCATAATCGGTTTTACACTTCTATGGATTGTGATTTCTTTGAACAGTCCTATTACTACTCCCAGCCTCGTCCTTAGGGGGAGAATGTTAGTAGTGAGAACTTAAGCTGGTTAACGCATCCTATAGTTATTGATCCTGACCCAAAAGGGCAAGTAGGCAAAACTGCAGATGTTGTCATTGAAAACATAGTATCTCTCCCCTTGATTCTTCTCCAATCCTATCTACTGAGCATCCTGAAATGAACTATGAAGAGGCGATGAGAGTGAGGTAACTTCTGATAATCCTGCAGTTGTTGATATTTCTGATCATGTTGTTAGTAATGATACACCAGACAGATATGAAATGCCTCCCAGAAGTACAAGGGGAGTTCCATCGAAACGGTCTGATCCAGAATATGAGGCTCAAAGGTCTAGATACCCGATTTCTAGAGACAGTGATAAAAATATTTCACAAGCAACAGTGGCATACAATGTGTCTCTTTACTCCAATACTGTACCTAGAAACGTTGAGGAGGCTCTTTGGGACTTGAATTGGAAGAAGGCAATGGAAGAAAAAATCTTAGATCTTGACAAAGATGAAACTTGGGAAAAATGTAAATTGCCTAAAAGAAAGCAGTGGGATGTAGATGGGTATACACCATCAAATACCTAGTAGATGGAACCATTGAGCGATATAAAGCTCGTCTTGTAGCGCAAGGATATACTCAAACTTATGAGGATATTAAGGTATCTCAAAGGAACCAGTGATAGAGGAATTTTGTTTTAGAAACATGGTCATTTGGATCTTCTAGCATTTACAGATGCAGATTGGGCACGTGATGGAGATGATAGGAGATCTACCTCTGGGTATTTCACACTGGTTGGAGGGAATCTTGTAACATGGAAGAGCAAAAAACAAAAGGTTGTGGCTTTATCTAGTGTTGAAGCAGAATTTTGAGGCATTGCTAAAGGAATAATCGAAATTATGTGGTTGAAGAAACTTCTGGATGAACTTAACTTCTCGCAAAGGAAAGTATGTAGATTGTTTTGTGATAATAAAGCAGCCATGAGGAAATCCAGTGCAACATGATCGCACAAAACATGTTCAAATTGACAGACACTTCATAAGGAGAAGCTTGAAAAGAAGATTATAAGTCTTCCTTTTGTTATATCAAAAGATCAACCAGCAGATATTCTCACGAAAGTAGTTTCATCAGAAGCATTCGAGCAAACTTTGTGCAAGTTAGGTATCAGTGACCCGAAGACCTAACTTGAGGGGGAGTGTCGGGAAAGTATAATATTTTTAGGATATCTTATCATTGTAATTATTTTGATTTTATTTGTTTCCTAGTTTAGCTGCTCAAATCTTGTATATATGTGGAAGTCTGTCATTTATAAGAATTAATACAAACAAATCATTCTAAAATCTAATCCTAATATGTCAACAAGACGATAAAGGTTAACAAAATCATATTTAATAATGTTCTTGATCCATAATCTATAAATATTGAGTAATAATTGATATCAATAAGAAATTTTGTAATTTTTAATACCTTATGCTTTTATTAATTAAACTACATTAGTCTAAACCTCCTTGTATTTGATCTGTTAGCTACATGTAGATTATACGTTTGCGGTGAAAATAAAATTTGCTACCAACTTGCTATTGTAATAAAGAGGGCACTTGATGAAGATACTTATATTATATCATTAATAATCATGCATGACAAATTGTTATGTAGACTCATTGTAATTTTGCTCGAAAAACTTAGTAACATGGAGTACATAAAGTTAGCCAAGCCCATTTAGAATTCTTAGGCGACAAATTTTAGTGCATAAATTGCTGTAACAACAACTTGCTTGCAAAATTAATTTGTAGACCTTTAGAAAATATATAATACTCTATATTTTTCGACAAGACAAAGTTCTAGTTGGTACAAATAAACTAGCTAATAGAAAAAATACAAAAAAAAAAAATCAACAATACTAATTGCCAATTCTAATATCAAATGCTTCTCACTTTAAAATTTAAAATGTTATATGATATTTACTAATATACTACTAAAAGTTTAAAAAAAAATACCAAAAGTACTTGTGGCTCAATGGATAAAGCATGTGCATGTGAAGTAGAAGGTTTGAGATTTGACCCCTACTGGGTGTAAGTATCAGTTGGGGGGTTTTTACATCTCTCCTTACTCCCTCCTTGGGGGAATAGGTATGATTTGTACGCATCTTTCAGGAAAAAGAAAAACCCTCCACTCGGACCCTGCCTTATGCGGAATATTGCGAGTGTCCTTTATCTCTTTTTTTTTAAACTTTAAAAAATGATTAAAAAAACAAGTAGCCACAACTATCGAAACATTAGCAAAAAGAGATAAACTATTCAAATATTTAATCAATCCTATAATTGGACAAAAAATAAGTACTTTAAGAAATCGAGCAATAACCAATAATAAATTAAAGAAATTAAATTATTTATATTGGTTACACCTACAAAAATAAAAAAAATTAGTAGTTTTTATACATATATAAAAATTCTGAGCTCTCTGAAAAATTCTAAGCTCTCTGAAATCAAGTCCTACAAAAATAATAACTGGTTAACATAATGAATAGAAATTGACCAAAAGAAATTAATATGCAGGATGTATAAACTAAAAAAGAAAAATATGTCTGACAAGAGGAATTTAAATATATAGAAAAACCAAAAAAAGGAAAGGAAAATGTAAACCAGAAGAATTGAACCAAAGACATATTATAAACATAAAATAAGAGGTCTTATGCTTAATATTTTGTCCCACAATATTACATGATCACTTTGTAGGTTTGATTAGGTTGACATTAATACTTAAACAAGGCTTGATACAAAAAGAGCTAGATAAGATACGAACTCAAAATCTTGTTTGGACAAGTAATACTTGTTCTCTAACTGATACAAGATACGATTCTCAAACGCTTGATATAAATTTAGTCGTCATGCTAATGCTAATAATCACAACTATAATTTTACTTCCGATGACCTTTAGAAGGTTTTACTGGGGAACAAGATGAAAGAATTTTTACTCCTATTACTCTGTTAGATTAAAATCAAATTCTGATCGAATATTTCAAGTCAGTTCAAAATTAAGTTATCTCTTGTTTTCATATTAATTTTTATATAATTTTAAATTCGTTTTAATATTGAATTATAGTGGAATTGGATGAGTAAGTGGAATATTATGAGGGCTATTTTGAATAGATGCAAGTTGACTCGAAATATCTCATGAAACATGAAGTTTGACATAAACAGCTCTCCAATCTCCATGAACCGTGTGGAGAACAGTAAACTCAACAAATTCAATTGATTGAGTATACAATTTAAACAATTATAATATATTAAAAGTACCCAAAATTGTCAAACAACCGACCACTGCCCAAAACATCTACCACTACCACCTTCCTCCCTTTGACCATTCACACCTCAATACCCAATCAAATCTCAGTCAATTCACATCCAACGGCTATTAGCCCATCATTCACCTTTTAAAAAATAACTTACATGTCACCCTATCTTCAAAGCTCAAACTTAAATTTTAATTGACTATAAAATCCGATCAAAACCCAATCTGATTTGACTCATTTTCCTATTGTTTGTAAGATTTGAAATCTTTATCAATAAATAACTAAAATCTCATATTCCTTGGTTTTTTTATTTGTCTATTATATTTTGTTGCACAAATATTAAAGCAAATTTTAAACTTAATATTTTAAAGTATTTATAATAAAATTAATCAAAAAAATATTTATAATTAAAAATTGTAAAAGTTATATAGTAAAAGTTTTACATTAAGATGAATCTAACACGATTCCACATAAATATATTTTATCTTCAAAATATACTTCAAAAATCCGATTTAGATTTCTCTATCCTAAAGTGAAAACGTTTAAAGTGGAAAAACAAAAGGAAACGAATGAAGTATATTTTTATTAATTTATATTATTTGAGCAAACATGTTATAACAATGACTTGAAAATTTTCATTTAATCAATTATTACAAGAAATGCTCGACCTATATCTGCCCAACTTGAAAAAATTTGCACCATTTACTATTTACTTATAATTTGTTTTTATTTTTAATCTATAAATGAACTTACATATTCAAGTGAGATTTTTTTAATTTGTCAATGTAATTTTTGTCATGATAAATTTATTGTAATATCTAATTATAGAAAATTAGATATATTAAAAATTAACCTAATGCACTAATAAACATATGAAAATATATGAGACATTTCATGCGAATAAAAAAAATATATTTGTTTTTCAAGTTATAATGAAAATTTTACTCATCGCTTTTTTACTTTTATTATGCTATAAATATAAAATTATAATAAATAAATATAAATATATAACCATTTGAGTCGAATCCGACAATTCAAAACCAACCCGCAGATGAATTTGAGTCTTACAAGTTTAATGTCAAACATACTCAACAAGTTTCTCCCTTTAAGTTTTACTTTTTCTTCCTTTCTCAAAACTCATCATTCACCTTTCAAAAACTCACCCACATGTGACTTTAAACTCTAAAGCTCGAAACTTTAAATGTCAACTTAAAAACTTTTCTCCCTTAAACCAAAACTCCTCTGAAATTCTCCCCAAGAACTATTCATTCTTCTATTTTTTTCTCTAAAGTTAATTTTTTTTATTCTTTGATTAATCGCGGCCGTTTGATCGAAAATGGGTCACTGTTACAGCAAGAAAATGATATCAATGGAGGTCAACGACGTCGCCGGTGAAAACCCAACTCCGGTAAGTGTTCAAGCGACACCCTTTCAAAGCCCATTTCCCGCCGGAATAAACCCATCTCCGGCTAGAACCCCAGGAAGAAGGTTAATGAAATGGCCCTTTCCGCCGCCGTCTCCGGCAAAGCCAATAATGGCGGCGTTGAGAAGAAGGCGGAAGGAAAGTGGTGGTGTGGTTGGAACACCCGAAAGAGTGGTGGAAGAACAGCAAGATGGGAGGAGAGAGAGAGAAGTAGAGAGAGAAAGAGAAAGAGGTTTAGACAAGAATTTTGGGTATTTGAAGAATTTTGGTGCAAAATATGAGTTAGGGAAAGAAGTGGGTAGAGGCCATTTTGGCCATACTTGTATGGCTAAAGGTAAAAAAGGGGATGTTAAAGGTGTTAATGTTGCTGTCAAGATTATTTCTAAAGCTAAGGTGTGTGGTATGTGGCCATTTTTTGTATTTTTTTGATATTGAAATGATGAAATATGGTGTTTTTTTGATGTTGAAATGATGAAATATGTATATTTGTTGGATTTTGCTTGATTGTGACATTGTTGATGAAATGTTTATTTGGTTATTTTGGTTTTGTTATGACTACTAGAAGCTTTTTAAAGGGGCATTTGTTTTTGGGGTTTTTTTTAAATGTTTATGTTGTATTTTGGTTGTTGTTACTTGCTTAAGTAGCATTGTTGAAATTTATGATTATGTTGGTTGTAGTCTTGTGATGAAATGGGGAATACTTATATGAATGTATGTTGGATTATTTTGTGTCATTGTTGAAAAGGGTATTGGTTGATTGGTATATCATATTTGAATTTATGATTATTTGGGTGTAAGTTGAATTCTTTACTTTTGATTGATTTTGATTTTTGAATTGTAAATGATGAAATTTGGAGTAGTGAATACTTAGCTGAATATATCTTGGATTTGTTGGAATGCAAGACATAGTTTGAAGTGATGTTGGTAGACTTGTATGGATGTGGAGTTTGATTTAGTATGATTGATCAAGTGGTTGTGTTGTTATTTGATATGCTCTTTAGATTGAAGGCTTAGAATCAAAACTTTTTAGAATATTGTTTTAATGCTATGCAATAGAGGCAAGTAGCACTGACACATGTTTCACTAATTTCCTTATGAATCGCGAATAAAAAAAGCGAATTATGGTCGATTTTTAGTTATTTTAGCATTATTTTAAGCGAATAGCGAATTCAAAAAGCGAATTAACCGGTGAATTATGTTACACTGGCAAGGAGAGATCATGTTGTGTTGATGAGCTTATGAACTTTGTGAGTGATCGTTGGGTTGCGTAACATGACACACCGATGATGCCTCTTCTTTTCGTAGACTCGGCTATTTATATGAAAGATTAATGGGGGGATTTTGAGATGTTACCTAGTTCAATCTTATTGTCTTTCATGGGTGTTTTGAGCTTTGTTTCTTGGCTCGCGACACAATCTTAGTATTGTAATTGTCATTATTGAACTTCTTGTCACCGGACACTATTGTGATTGACATTTTACAAATGCTTTGGCTCCATCGCCGCATTTTACAATCTTAGCAATGAAGCCAATGATCAACTTGTAACTGTCAACAAAATGGATGTCAACAATTTACTATTCTGTTGCCTTCAATTCAAGTAATGGGTCCTTGTACTATATAGGAAATGAATGAATATGATGAAGTACATTGATGGTAGTTGCTAAGTGAAATTCTATGGTTCTTTTTGGATATTTATTAATTATCTTCTAGGTTTTTTCGTTATCTGGTCCCTCTTGCTCTTTTAGACATGAACAAAAAATAACGAATGAAAGTGATGCAATTGGACAGATGACATCAGCAATTGCAATTGAAGATGTCCGCAGGGAGGTGAAAATGTTAAAAGCTTTGTCTGGAAACGAGCATATGCTCAAATTTTATGATGCATTTGAGGATTCTAACAATGTCTACTTAGTCATGGAGTAAGTTTGTCCTGCATTCTCACCAAGCTTTACTTTTCAGTTTTCAATTATTATCTAGTGGATCAATATTCTCTTGATCTTTCTCCTTCAAACTTACTAATGATGCAGTTGACTTAAATATTACGACATGTTTCACAATAACTATTCTTTCTGTTCCTCGCTTTTTTTCACCATAGGTTTGGCACACATTATGGTTAGAAATCAGAAAACCGGAGGGGGCATACGACATACCATAATATCATTTAATGGTTGAAATATATATGATAAATGAACAATTGGGTTCAATTATGTCTGTGCTCTTGCGTTTATATTGGGGAATGAAATAGGATTTAGCTTAATTAAAAGAAAGATATGAAAATGGTCCGAAACTTCCTCGAGGAAGTAGGGAAAACATCAAGAAACAAAGACAATTTTCTGTTCTAGTTTGGCCCTCTACCCTATATTCGAGTTTCCATCGTCTTTTGTGTGTTTGTTTATGTACTATAAGAAAAAATGCATAAAATGACATCTCTTTTTTTGACTTGCAGATTGTGTGAGGGTGGTGAATTATTAGATAGAATTTTACAAAGGTAAACGTTTTATGCAATCTCATTTTACGGACCAGGAAAAGTTTGGTGATTGTCCATAAGCTTCATTCTGTTTGTTTTGTATTCAGAGGTGGGAGGTATGAAGAGGACGATGCCAAGGGGATACTGGTGCAAATTTTAACAGCCGTCGCATTTTGCCATCTTCAGGGTGTTGTGCACCGTGATCTTAAACCGGAGGTATAGAATCATCGATAGTTATTAGTCGCTTAGTTAAACAAAAGATCGTGTTTCATTACCTTTAGTCTAGAAATTGCTGTTGACGACAAAAACATTCTATTATTTGGCAGAACTTTCTTTTCGCTACAAAGGATGAAGATGCTCGCCTAAAGATTATAGATTTCGGTCTTTCCGATTATGTCAGGCCAGGTAATCGATGCTTTTGTTATTTGTACCAAGTACCAACTTTTACTAACTTGTACTCCCTCTGTCCCCGTGTGAAAGCAGCATATGACTAAAAAAAGTGAGCTTTTTGTGTCATGGTGCTAACTTAAACGGACAGAGAGAATAGCTACTAAGCAAACTTCGGCGTGTTCGACTTGAAAAGTTATTTTTCGGTCAAGTAATTTACATTGTTGAGGTTTGTTTACGCAGATAATAGGCTCAACGATGTAGTAGGGAGTGCCTATTATGTTGCACCTGAAGTGTTGCATAGGTCATATAATGTTGAAGCCGATATGTGGAGTATTGGGGTCATAACATACATCTTGCTATGTGGAAGCCGGCCTTTTTGGGCACGAACTGAATCAGGAATATTCCGTTCTGTATTAAGGGCTGATCCAAATTTTGACGATACACCTTGGCCCAACATATCAGCGGAAGGTAGAGACTTCGTTAAAAGACTACTCAATAAGGACCATAGGAAAAGGATGACTGCAGCACAAGCTCTAGGTGAGAAATTTTCTTTTGTTTGAATTCATGAAAAGGATGATACACCTTAAGCGCTAACCGTTGATGTTCATTCCATGCAGCTCATCCTTGGTTAAGAGATGAAAACAGACCCCTTCCGTTGGATATATTCCCTTTCAGAGTAGTAAAGTCATATATTCGTTCCACGCCTCTTAAACGTGCAACACTCAAGGTAAGAACCATTATTGCTGATGAGAACCCACATTTTTTTATTTGGCATGTAAACCGCTTATACTAAACCTTTTACTCCATTGATAGAGAATCTAAATGGTTGATTATTTTCAGGCACTTTCTCTTGCTTTTCTTATAAATGTGTTATCGAGGATGTAAGTTAAGACATTTGAAGTGCTAAAATCACAGCTCAATTTTAGTGAGATCAAGAGTGTCAATTCTATGAAATGAACATGTTGCGAGGATATAGAAATAAGAGTCGCATATATTTTATGCGCCAATAGGATTGAGCGATGTGGAGAATTGCTTTTATGGTAGTCAACGTAAGTATAATTTTTGGACAAAGTGACAATTAGGGCAATTAGAGTTAGCAAAACCGTGACATGGGGTAATTAAGTAGTAGTAATTACTAAAAAAAAACCAAAGGCTTAGATTTCATAATCGAAAATTCAACGCTTAGATTGCAAGATTGTGGTGGCTGGTGAACCACTATAGAATTCTCATTACTTAATAAGCATGTGGCTTCTCTTAGTGAATTGCTTTCTTTAGGAAAAAGAACAACACTTTGTTACCTTAATGCCATTTTAGGAGAAATCAAAGGAAAATATCAGGCGGCAAGAACCAGAAGAGCCAAATATGATAGATACTTAACCTACTACTTGAGTCTTGACTATGATGACATATAATTCGCTAGAAAATTCGCAATTCAATCAAAATGGCCCAAAAATAACCCATAACAACTAGTAGTTTGTTTTTTACGATTTGCGATTCACGAGGAAATTGGCGAATCATGAGAGTCTAATCTCGACCACTGAGATTTTGCCTTTTGTCACTATTCCACCCTCGTTTTGTTGCAGTCCTTTGTTGGTTTAGGTCTTGCTGTTTACCGTTTGACTTAGAAATATTCTCTTTTGTTTTTGTTTTTGTTTTTCTTGGTTTAATTTTATATAATCTCAACTTTTGTCTATAAATTCCTTTTAAACATTGGTGTAATCTCCACTTATCGATCATAATTGCAGGCGCTTTCAAAAGTTCTACCCGATAATGAGCTCTTTTACCTCGAAGCACAGTTTAGGCTGCTAAAGCCAAAAGATGGTTATATTTCTTTTGAAAATTTTAAAACGGTAAGAGCAGCCTTCGGTTTCCTCATTCATCCAACTTATTTTCCTCGATGAATGACAATTCTATGCTAACCATCTTGTCATCATCTATAGGCTCTCATGAGAAATGCAACCGATGCTATGAGAGACGCTAGAGTTACCGAAATTTTTGCTATGGTAAGGCGGTATGATTCATTGATGAAGTTAATGTAACCAAAGCGTTAGTTTTCATTGTTCTTAACGTTGATGATATTTTTGTTTATAATCATTGGTTTTTTTTTTTTATGGAAATCGATAACGTTATTTTAAATGATCGTAAAGCACAAGTTCACAATGCAATGCTTTGTTGTAGATGGAACCATTTGCTTCCATGAAGATGGATTTCGAAGAGTTCTGTGTTGCGGCAATCAGTGTATATCAGCTCGAGGCTCTTCAAGATTGGGATAAAATCGCTAGCGCCGCGTTTCAGTATTTCGAGCAGGAAGGTAATCGACGAATCTCAGTCGAGGAATTAGCAAGGGTAAAATCTTACTTTCATCAACTTTCTCCATCTCTTCCCGTTCTTTCAACTTTCAAAAGATCTCCCGCTGACCATTTTCATGGATCATGACCAGGAAATGAATTTAGGCCCGACAGCTTACACTTTAGTCAAGGATTGGATTCGGCCCTCCGATGGACACATCAATTTCATTGGTTACACCAAGTTCTTGCACGGTGTTACAATACGAAGCTCCAATATGAGACGCCAATAGCTTTTTAAGCAGGAAACCTTTGCAAATTACGGAATTCTTTTAACTTTAAAAGAGGTTTGATCGCTTCCTGATATTGTATTACGTGTGACATGGATTGACGGGGAGTATTTGATCGGAGTAACCACTGATCACCCCAAATTTTCTCCCCCCGATGTTGTAAATTTTCAATGTGAGGGGATGCAAAGCATACATAGTGAAAGTTGTCGGGTTTCGACTGTAACATTAGTCTGTTCCATAGAGGAGTTGCCTGTAAATGAGCTGTTGCAGCATATAATCTTATGCTTGAAGGCTTTTGAGGAACTTGGAAATCAGAACACAAATTCTTGTGAGAGACGGTCTTACTGTGAGACGCTTTCTATACATGGGCCAAGTAGCCCAACTAAAATCATTCTTATATTGGCTTTTTGTTATAAGGTTGTCTCACCGAGAGATGGTTTCTTGTAAGAGTAGCTCAATTAGAAAGACTCCTAGTGTTAGCTTTTGTAGTCACTTTAGATGCCTGTTTGGCTGCTACACTGACCCGAAGTTGGACATTATATCATCTACTGACTAGTTTTGGACTGTACCAAGTTGGGCTTGGATATGGGCATGGATACGGGCCTGGATATGGGCCTTATTGAAAACAGCATGTTTGTCACCCAACCTTTAGATGGTTTAATCTTCTTTCTTTTTATACAAGCGATGCGATATTGACGACTTTGAAGTATTCTCAAATTAAAACCATTTTATACAAATTTGTAGCCATTGTTTTTATGCAATATTTGTATATACTTTTGATTAATTAGGAATGATATCAATTTAAGAGTGTTTGTCCATAATAATACGTATGTTATTTGGAATAAAAAAAGGTATATTAAAGGTAAAATAAAAATTCGTATTATTCTAGAAACTAATTGAAAAAACTATACATTAATCGTCTATAAACTTATAATCTTGCAAATAAATAATAAAATGCATTTTGCAAAAGTTAGCGTCAAGATAAAACTTTTTTTCTTGGTTTGTTGAGAGTGCGACAGGAGTGACATTCCTCATTTTATCCCATTTTTTCTATAAAGTATCAAATTAGTATCTATTTTCATCCAATAAAAGATAAATAAATACGTGAATGACAAGTCTTATGTTAAACTAGCTTCACTCATATTATAAGTGGCAACCCTAAATAGAGGTCCACAAATATTTGTTTGAGATGGTTGCAATGTGTCATCATGAGCTTTTTATTTTGAAGCAATCTCAAAGAATAACGATATATTAGACCAGTAGTTCATGGAGGTTAGAAAATAGAATCATGTATATTCAATGAAATTATAATTGAAGTGTGGAGGTAATTAATGGAGCGTATGACATGTCCAATGTTTTGTGAAGGGTGCAGGAGAAGCAAGTGCAAGACAATTACGGATATCGTTTATTGTCGTTTTATTTTGTGGTATTGAGATTTGATAAGAGGAATTTTGCCCCATTGGGTGCTTAAAGTCAAGCCATGTTGACATCTATGAGGGGTAGTTAGAGAGTAGGTCCACTTGACTAGTAACTACCACTTCAATTTTACTACTCGTTTCATTTTATTTGAGCACAAAGTTTAAGAAAGTGGAAGGGATCACTATTAAGTGGTGTTATTTTGCTAAATTATTAGTAAAAAACAAAAAAAAGTAAAAGTGACTACTATAAAGTAAGAGTATTTAAGGGTAATATTGTAAAAATAACTTAATAAATAAAGAAATGAAACAAAATGAGTGAAATGGAAAAAAAAATGGATTAAAGTCATTAAAGTAAAGAATATATATATATATATATATATATATATATATATATATATATATATATATATATATATATATATATAAAGCTTTTTTATTGGTCTTGTACTTTTTTATGATCAATTTTATTGATGAAAAATTATGAAATGCTTTTGCAAGAGACAAACCGTATTTAGGGAGGGAGGGCCGCGACACGAGGCCCAGTATTTTTAAAATCCAATTTATATTGTTAGTGATTAAAAAAAGAAAATTTGAAAAGCTTAAGCTAAAAAAATAAAATTAAAAAAATAAACTAAGTTTTAAAAAATTTTTAAAAGTAAGCGTGCGAACAGCTATTTTGTCCTATTTGGCTGTTCGTAGTTAGTAACTGCGAACAAACCTGTTGCACAAATACGCAAATCAGTTTCGTTTTTTTTTCATTTTTCCCCATTTCTCAAAACCCTACCTTACGCAGACAACATTTTCTCCCTCTAAAACCATTGATTCAATCTATCAATTCTTGCATTCCTCTTTCAATTTGGCACTTCAAAATTAGTGTGGGATACTCTAGCTTGCTCAAAGGTAAACTTGATTGTATTTTTTTGGTGTATATGTAGTTTTTTAGGGTTATAATCAAATTTGCTTATTTTTTCAAATGTAGGTTATTAGTTGTTAAATCAAGACTACTCTTAATCATCCATAAGTATTGAAGGTAATTTTTAATTGTTTTTATAGCTTTATGTTGTTTTTTGAAGTAATGTTGTTGAATTAGTTGAATTCAATGTTGATGATATTATTAGAAATGTTGATGTTGATGTTGGTATTAGAAATATTATTAATGAGCTTATGAATTGATTTATTATTTCGATTTTATATGTATGAACTTAGTTACATTATGGATTTTAATAATTTTTAGACCAAAAAAGATTATAATCAAATGAATATAATGTACTTGTATGGGCATGAAGTTGATGATGATATTGATTTTCTTTGTATTAATGTAGAAAATGGCATCATTTCGCGTGACTATAGTATGTTTTTGGAATGGTTGTATTCGAGAAAGTAGTGGCGAAGTTCATTATATTGGGGGAGGACGTAAGTTGTTTGCATGCAATTCGAACATGGATTTGAACCACTTTAAAACGTTTTATATGTTCTAAGATTGGATTGGACCCTACTAGAAGTACCGTAAATATAAGCTTTAAATATGACATGAGTGGAGAATTGCTTGCCTTTCCTGTTGAGGATGATGAGGTTATAGATGCTATGTGGGAGCATTTAAAGTTCACCCAAATTCCCTCTTTGGAGTTATACGTAGAACAAGTACCATTAGGCAATTTAGTTGCTTCTAATCCTACTCCTACCCCTATGCCTATATCAACTCAGGAAACTCCTAATCCTTTCGTTCCTTCCGCATTTTGTACTTTTTCTCAACCCTTTACGAATCAAGTTCCAATTGATTTAATGGTTAACTTAGAAGAAACTACTGAGATGGGACCTTTGGATGATGGAAATGAGAGTAATGAGCTCATTGACGATCCTTCTGAGGACGATGTGGATGTCGATGAGGATGCGTTAGCAAATGACATGACCCTAGGCAACATTCCTATAATCATTCTTCCTACTCCTTATACCCTCTGTCCACCTTTAGACGAGTATGAGGAGGATAATTCATGGAGGACTTGAGCTTGTGATACTACATACACCAAAGACGGAGAGTTTGAGAAGGGTATGATGTTTGATAGCAAGGAAGCGTTGTTGGATGACACCACGTGGTTCCTCTCCAAGGCGCACCTACTACACCAGACTACATGCCGTGGTTCCTCTCCATCACGCGCCGATGGATGACACCACGTGCCGATGGATGACACCACGTGCCATCTTCGCAGCAGCACATTACGCACCTGCTGTGCCTACAATGACCCAATTTGTAAGTCTTCATTTGCATTTATATGATTAAGTTGCCGATAAAATAATATAATGTTACATTAACTAAATATTAATTGCAGGCACAAGGTGCGGCAGCAGTGATGCAGTACAGCCACGAGGAGCCGGTGAGGGAGATTGCGCATGGCATGCTCGTCGGCTTGCAGTTTCAACACTTCATACCAAAAGTCGCTGCAGAGTTCTCACCGACTACCTCCCATATGCACGTCTCATCTTCTGCTTATGACTATCATTTGGAGGAGATACACCATTCATACCCCGTTGACAGCCATCACAGTACCAGTCCCCTCCATTGCCAGAGCGACACCCGAACGCCTCTTACTATCGTAGGAGGCATAGAAGACCAACTCAGTTGGATAGGGTAGATGAGGGTCGTGAGCGTTAACGTTTAACTTTTTTGTATTTGGATCGACTATGTATATATATATATATATACATTTTTTATTGAGTTGTATATTTCAAACATCTGTATATATTTTGTTGTATATATATGTTTAATTACTTTATCATAGCCTTCAAGCTTTGACTTACAAATGATCGAAATTTTGGCGATGAATCATGCCGCTTGAAACATACATTGACTTGTAATTACTTATTCTAATGTCTTTAATGCAAATACAACAAACAACAACTCAAAAATTAATTACTTTGTTGTATATATATGTTTAATTACTTTATCATACCTTCAAGCTTTGACTTACGAATGATCGAAATTTTGGCGATGAATCATGCCGCTTGAAACATACATTGACTTGTAATTACTTATTCTAATGTCTTTAATGCAAATACAACAAACAACAACTCAAAAATTAAGGAAAAAAAATTATTAAATATCTATTTGTAGTTACTAACTGCGAACAACCAAACAGGACAAAATAGCTATTCGCAGTTAGGAACTGCGAACAGCTATTTTGTCCTATTTGGCTGTTCGCAGTTAGTAACTGCGAACAACTCCAAACCACAGGTTTTGGATTTTTACGTTTACTTTTGAAATTTTTTTAAAACTTAGTTTATTTATTTATTTTTTTTAGCTTAAGCTTTTCAAATTTTCTTAAAAAAAAAACAGCCGGTTTTGTATGACATCGTCTCATCTTGAGATATAATAGTTTAGACTGATTCAATTGAAATTGTCTCATTGTGAGACAATCTCAATACAAAATTAGTGAAATAGCAAATAGTTTGCACTTAGCAATTAAAAAACCGTGTTGGAAGATTAAAAACTAGAGTATATATATAGTTGTTGTTAGCATGTGCAAAATAATCTACTGCACAGAGCCCCATTATCAAAGGGGCCTGAAATCCATTTATAGACTTATTTGATTATTGTTTCAATTACAGCAAACACATGTATACTACTATTTTATATAAGATTAACCAAGTAATAAAGAGCAAAATATTATTAGTGTAATTAATAGAGAAATTTTACATAAGAGTATTTTGATTTTTTTTTAAAATTATAAGGGTCTATTACATAAATTTGACACGGGGACCCAAAATAAATGATTATATATATATATATATTATATATATATATATATATAATTTTTCGGAATTTTCTTAATATATTTCACATTGGAGTACTAACAACACAAATTCTTAAATTTAACATAAATTATTATGGTGTCTCCGAATCAAAATTTAAAATACTACTCAAAGTTCTAATTAATCAATTAAGTATTACTATAATATATAGTTACAATATTATTTCAACATATCAATAATGCTTTCACTGTACTATATGGAATTTTCAATCACACTACTTTGAATATGGGGCCAATTATGGATAATTTATAATATTTGCATGATAGTTAATGTAATTATATTAGGTGTTTGAATTATTTGATGGTGTACTGAAGTATGTCTAGATATTCTTATTTATTTACATAATTAATTAAGCTTTGAAAAATATTCTTATATTACTATTTTTATAATTTAAGTAGAAAAAATTACTGTAATCACAACATATGACACTTGAAAATTTCGCTTTAGTGTATTAGTATTGAGGATTAAATTATGTCTAAAATTGACGAATTTTATAATGTTATCATGGGACTTTAACCATTAGATACCAATTTAAGCGTTTAGTAGATCAGTTGGTTTTTAATGTGGTATCAAAAGCCTTAATAGAAGAGTTAAAGTTTTAAATCTCATCCATCTTTCATTTCGAGTAAAATATTTAATTTCATATACAAGAAGTACATATATTTTATTCACAATTCTTACACTTTTTTTTAATTTTTTTTTGAAATCATCTAGGACACTTTTTTTTTTTTTTTGAAATGATCTTATTCAAAGGACACTGGTAGAAAGACTAAATAAAATATTTATAACTCATCCGGAGGATTTTAAGCTCTATATAAATTGGTTGCTTAAAGAATCAAAGTATAGGTTTTTCTTTTTTTTCTTTTTTTTTTTTGAAGAAATCAAAGCTATAGGTTTAAACCAACCCAAAATGGGCAGAGTTAGACAAGTTTTGGAATTCGTACAACATTCTTGGAACTAGGTATTAGTAAAATTTAGATGAAGATGACACATACACTCTCATAGGTTATACTTTCTCCGTTTTCAAATACTCACCTAAATAATGATTTTTGACAGTATTTATTATTCAAATTTATTTTATAACTACGGATAATGTATAAAAATAAATATAGTCAAGTGTAATATTTTTGAATTGTCTAATCTCATACTTTTATAATATTAACTTTTTATAATTTTTAGATGTGTATAATTCAATATATAAATAATCAAAATAATACATTGAAATGCATAAAAAGTCAAATATAGCAAGTATAGTAAAACTAGAAAGTAATACTCTTAAGTTATAAAATTCTTGTATTAATATTATTTTAGATTACACCAATCTAATTATAATAAATATTTTTCGATAATTATACTAAATTGTACTTATCAACTATTAAATAAATACTTACTATTTTAATATCTTATACAGCTAATACATATTAAAATAATATAAATCAAATTCATACAAAACTGTTTGTAGTAGTTAGCCTTATTCATGAATCATGAGTCATATGAGATTTGGGTTATTTATTGTTGCAGTTATATGCCACACTTATCAAGTGGCTTGGCCACCTTTTGTGCTGACAAACTAAAACAAATTGTCCATGTTTGTATGGTTTTAGTTACGCACATTTTTGGACGAGTATTTGGCCTCATAACTCCTTGCCATGTCATCATGTTCTGTCTGTCTTCTCATCCCTTCAATCATCTATATTGTCTCTATTTAATTAATTCTGTTACCTTAAAAATCTATGCTTTTTTTTTTTTTTTTTTTTTTTTTTTTTTTTTTTTAATTCTCAGGCTTTTCCTTAGTTGTTTCAACATCATTTTGCTTTTGAGTACTACCTTTTACTTCTGGTTGAAGTTCATTTTTTCATTGGCATGAATTGATCTTATCCAAAAGTTCTTATGTCTCGTTTGGTAGGTGGTAATAAACAGTAATGAGAATGAAAATTAAATTAATGTAATTTTAGTTGAAAAATCTATTTATACTTTGATGACCATGCTTACTTTAATAATCTCATTTACTTCATAAAATTTATTCTAATGTATTACCATTCAAAAATGTGATATTAGGTGATAATGAAATTTTTTTTTAAAAAAAAACTGTTTTATTTCATCAAAATTTTTAAAGCATAGAGTTTAGTGCAACTCGCTCAATTGAAGAGCTACAAACCGAATGAGAGAAAATCATTAGGCCAATACTATTATCTATTACAATATTAGATTTTCAACGATATCATTATTGAAAGATGGAAATAGTTAAGTTGAGATGTGTAAGGATTTTGGACTTCCAAACATTAAAGACAAATGAAAGAAATTCACCTTGTGGTTATATGCAAATTAAGAATACCTCAAAATGCTCACCTAAGGTTGGAACTTTAAGAAGCTTAAATGAGGAAGAGGTAGGCTAACAATGACATGAGTGATCAGGGCCAGATCTAGGTTTTTAGGGGTCCGGATGAAATATTATTTATGGGCCTCAAACTATTATACATATATATATATATATATAAAAGTTCGAATCTTAGCACTTGTTGAAAATTTATTTAGGGCCGGCCCCGTGAGTGATAAGAGTCAAGTGTGACATAATTTTAAAATTTCTTGAGCATTTTACAATAATTTGAATAAATGGAGGAAATATATAGATTATGGAAATTGATAATATGATCAACTAAAATATAATCTTTATTAGTGATGAGAATGTTTTCATGTTGGTTGTTTCAGTCAATGTAGCCGACTCTTGACTTTAAATTGTGATATTTTATTATCAATGTTAATTAATTGAGTTAGTGACCGACTAACAATAAAGGCAAAATCGTATGGATAACTTACAATTATTTTTTTTTGAGATAAGACTAAGGTTGTCTCTTGTTCTTATACCTTTATAATCATAAAAATTTTAAGAAAATATCAACAATTTTTAAAAAAAATATTAATAATCATGTGTCAATAATTCAATCAATTTAGTGTTTTTTTAAAAAAAACACTTATACATTTGTAATTATAAAAATTTAAAGAAAATATCAAAATTATTTTATAAATAATATTAATAATCGTGTGTCAATAATTTAATCAATTCATTGTTTTTTTCTTTAAAAAGTGCAATCAATTTAGTGTCTTGATCATGCATTAAACCCAAAAATAGACTAAAGAAAACTACCAATGTGGAGCAAACAACTACACTAGTAAACAAATAACTAAATTAATTTTCAAACTTCATAACAATAGTTAAAAAAGAGTGACAACAAAGAAACCTACAATTAAAGGACCATTGGGAAAACCGACATAATTAATACCATTGATGTGATTTAATTTGGCATTATTTTTGGATAGTTTATTTGTTTATTTGGTTAATCATTTGTTTTGCACCTTCCTTAATATCAGGCGACTTTAGTTCCTAAGCATGCTTACTTTAATTAATTAAGTCATTTTAATGATTTGATGCCCCAATAACCACCAACTGGGTTATCAAAAAACTATGCAAAGTCAAAGAAAAACTAAGGACCTGAATGAACTCACCGAGCTATGCAATCACAAAAGTGTACAACGATCTCATACATGTCAGAGAAAGAGTCAAGTGGAACAATATAGTCTAGAGTAGGATTGCCACACCTAGAAGCAGATTCATTGCATGGCTGGCGTTCAACAATCGCCTGAAAATAAAACAACGTCTAAAGATTGCAGGAGTTGTGGAGAATGATAGCTACCCAATTTGTGGGTTAGAAAGCGAAAAAATGAACTACCTCTTTTTCAACTGCACATTCAGCAAAAGATGTGGGGATGTATTGAAAGTTTACATTGGAATAACAGGAAACATGGAAAATTTGATGGATACCCTCAGGGGAAACCGCCTTGCCCGCACGAAAAAGAAATATTATGAGGTCATCCTGTGCAACCTCATATATGCAATTTGAAGCGTAAGGAATGACGCCACATGGAATCACAAAGTACCAATGGTTAACCAAGTAGTAGACAGTGTCATAAACGTGTTCGAAACCAGATTCAAATATCTGGAGTCGCTCAGAGCTAGAACCGTGTGATCCTAAGTTTCTATGATGCTGTTTCTGTGGTCTTAGTCTTTATTGGTCTCTCCTGTAGGTCCTTATTCATAGACTGCTAGGCCGTTTTTTGCTGTAGCTACCGTTACACTTCCTTCCCATGCCAGTCTGCTGCCTTTTGTCTGCTGTCTCAGGCCTTGATGCCCTCTCCTTAGGGCTGTTTCTTCATGATTGATAGGCCAGTTTGAGTTTTGTGTTTTATTTTTTTAAAATTTTTATTTTTATTTTGCTGTTCTGTCAAGTAAGGCATGTCCTATTGACAGAGGTAGGTTGTAAATGGTTCGATTCCTGTATAGCCATTTTTTTGATATTTCTCACTTATCTCCCTTGCACATGAAGAGTGACGCTTTGAAACCCTTCCTAGAAGGTGGGCATGGTGTTCACACTAATGCAACAATAGGGAGATAAGCTGAAAATCTTAGGGTCATACGTCCCTTGTATCTTGTTATTAGCTTGGGTAATACAAAAATCTTTCTTCAAAAATAATGATTTGATCTCCATAATCTTAAAATCTTGTGGCCACTTAATTATTTGCTTCCGATTTAATCAAAAAACTTGTATTATAAATAGATTATTGTTATTATTGATTAGGAGGCCATGATCCCAGCTGAGACTGCTATTGTAAGAAAGTTGAATATTAGTAGAATATTATATTTTATATTTTATATTATTGTGATTTAGTTTCGTTAAATTTAATATTCCGTAAAATTTTATTTCCTTAATTTAGTTCTAATCTCTTGTATAAATAGAGGTAGTACCTCCCATTATTTAATACAAATCCAGCATTCACCAGACTAAAACATAACCAAATTTCGCTTTATGATTTTCTACATGGTATCAGAGCGTAAGGTTTTCCTAGACGGAAATACTCTATCGGTATTTGATCATTGATCATAATCAAGGAAAATCGATCCAAAAAAAAATACCAAATCAAAACGAAACCAATCAAACCAAACTAAATCAAAAACAAAACAAAAATCAAAACTATGATTTCTATGGCTCAAATGGAACAACATTTGTTCCAACTTTTCCAAAAATACAACAAAAAAATTCATACTTGGCTAGAACTGAAAAATTAAATTTCAAAAATTACACCAAGTGGTGTAAAGAAATTCAAATTGAAATTGATGATCGAGGCGACTCAATCATATCATTGTCGCCCCTTCTACCACCAAAGATCAACGATGGATCCAAAGTGATAAATTGGTGATTTCTTGGATCCTTGCAAGTCTTAAACCCATCATTATTGATTGTATTCTTGACTATACTACTACTGCCTATGAATTGTGGACTTGGATGCACACCTTTCTTGGTCCTGTCACCGACGAAAGGGGGAGCGAAAAAAGGGAAGAAATGGTCAGAATATGAGAATTTATCATTTCGACGAAGTGATGAGTTCAAAAACGAAAAAGTCGCCTCCAAAGCTCCGGTGAGTCACCGGAATGGTGGCAAGACTACTTTCGGCATTACTCACCAAGAAAACTTGAAAATAAACATCCTAAATCCAAACCCCCGAAATCCAGAGAACCAAAATCAAAGACACCAAGATTCAAGAACAGACCCAGAAAAACAAATCCAAAAGGTCACAATTGAAAAGCTTGACGGAAAACAAAAACCAAAAATTGACATACCAATAACCAAAACCGACACATAAATCACAAAGAAAAGATAACCACCGTCAGAGGTCACCAACCGAGTGGCCGCCACCAAGGTGTCGGTGAACCAGACCGGCGGCATGGCCAACCTAGTTAGGTACAGTGAGTCAAGAAAAAAAAGGCATTTATGAGGAGAGAGAAATCAAGAAATCAGAAATGGATGGGAGGTGTGCATTTGTTTTCAAAAATAACCCTTTTATGAGGGAAAAAAAATAAAAACCTGAACCTAAACTTACCCGGTTTCTCTACCCGTAGACCCGCATGCCCTATTTTTCCAATCCAGCCCATTTTCGCCCCCAAATCCAAAAATAAGACCCAAAAAATTTCTTTACTCATTTCCTTATCCTTTAAAAATGTGGCTTTTTTTTATCCAAACTCCAAAAACTGAAAATTAATTATGACAAATTTGGCGAAAAGATTATCAATGCTTCCTTTGTAAAATCAAAAGATCAACTAGTAAACTTTATGTCCAAGGCGATTGGCTCAAAAGTGTTACAGAATATTTTTGGCAAGTTCGGTCTCGGTGATCCCAAGACCAAACTTGAGGAGGAGTGTAGGAAAGTAGAATATTAGTAGAATATATTTTATATTTTACATTATTGTGATTTAGTTTCCTTAAATTTAATATTCCGTAATATTTTGTTTCCTTAATTTAGTTCTAATCTCTTGTATAAATATAGGTAGTATCTTTTATTATTATTTGATACAAATTCAGTATTCACCAGACTGAAGCCTAACCAAATTCTACATTATGATTTTCTACAGTAATTACTAATCATGTGCACCCTTAGCTTGTTCAGACAATTACTCTTTTTGTCTCAATAATTTTATTTCATTTGCAAATGTTACGAAGATTAAAGAGTTATGTTTAGTGGTAAAAATGGTGAGATTGATTGAAAATTGTTCATGTCTAGGGATGATCGAGTATAATTAATTTGCACTAAATATGTAGTTTAGTGTTAGGACTTGTTTCGAGAGAGATTTGTTGGTTGTGTGGCTTGTTTTTACTATTTAGTATTTCTTGCAATAAGATCACCTTGATGACTGTAACTGCACAAGTAATAAGGGTTGGAAGGGCCCTGAGAGGTGCTCCGAGGACGTTTTTCGACACTCAAGTCAGTATGATTCTCAAATGAGTACCTAGCGAGCCCTATTCCAAGTGCACTGTGGCTCTTAGCTTGGAGGAACTATATTAGCGTTTGTTTGATGGCGTGAGGTCTAACTAAACAAAGGGTTTGCAAAGTTATTCATTTGTTTATGTGTGTTGAGAATAACCAGAATTAATTCATAAATTCTTGGTGTAAAATTATCCTGTATTTTATGTCGTCTATTTACGGAGATTATGCATGATTTTATCCCATCATTTCTTGCCTTATAAAGATGAAAACATCAGTAAAAAAAAATGAAAGTACACATACTTATAAAGTAGAGCATTACTTCATAAAAACACACAGATCAGGGGTACTCCCTTGATCGTACTTAGATCAAAACATCAAAACAATTTTTCTAGAGAATTAAAGAGATTGTCGAACGAGCACTATGGTGCTCAAACAAACGACTGAGTGCTCAAAAGAGCATGCGTTGCATTTTGCACTTTTATGTTTGTTTCATACTTACTAATTTGTATCTTCAGCTGTTGAACACTTAACTTTAAGCATATTTTGTCCGACTACATTAGTAATATTAGAGATATCCTAACATGTTCTAACTTATTCCAACAACGTACGTAGAACCAATTTGATATTAAGTTATGAGATGCCAAGACTTTTGGCAAAGTTTGTACTCACACTCTGTTTTCAATTATTTTTACCTATATATTTTACTCATATTTTTATTTTATCCACATGACCTTTCCACTTTTTCGGGAGTAAGTTTTTTATTATTCACACTTATTTTTCTTGATTTTACCTTTATTCATACTTGCTGTTATTTCTTTTGGATAAACAGAATAATAAATAAAAGAAGTGAGTTGGTAAAATATGATGTGACAAAAAATAATTGAATGAAATCTAGAAAGATTGAAAGTCAAAATGCAGTGTTTTCCACGTTCCTTGGGTGGGATTGGAATTTGGGGCACCACTCATGTGTTCCACCATGATTAGCTCTACATATAAGCCGGGTAAATATTCATCTATCAACTTCTATTGGGAATACGATTCTTCTTTTGAACATTGAAAATTAACGAGTGGAAAATCAATGACAAAGACACAAAGTTGACAATAATTTATGTACATAAATTTACCAAATTCCTTTCATTCTTTAAACGCTATATACCAATATTTCAAAATTTCTTCTATCTATGGTTTGTATGTTTTACACTTAGAGTTGTTCATTTGGGTTATTGGGTCAGTTTCACGTCAGATGTCGGGACAGTTTAAAATCGAGTCTTGTGTCTACAATGATTTTTAAATTATTTAAATTTTGTTTTGAAATCGGGTTAAATCGGGTTCGGTTTCAAAAGTCGGGTAAATATCGGGTCATTAGGTCTGTTTTGAACACCTCTACATTACACTTTACTCATTTGCAATCGCAAATTTAATTTTTTTTTTATAGGGCTTAATTTATATTTTTATATTTTCTAGGGCTTAATAACTAAAATAGATCCATTAATATAAAAAACATTCTATAGATATTTTACGATAAAAATCAATTTTTTAAATGTTGAAGGTGGGTTACGGATCTACCATTTCCCTAGGTAGGTTCACCTATGCATATACTTTCACGTAATTTGCTCTTAATATTAATAGTAGTATATTAGTGAAAAATAATAGAATCATGAGTTAGCGAAGTGATTGAAAATTTTCCTTTCATTTTTGTAACATGAATTCGATTTATAAAACCTAGTAAAAAATCTAATTCCCTCTAACTTATTGTATATAGAAATTCTCTAACCAACCCTCAAATAAAGAATATAAGAGATCACATAAGTAATGAAGTACTAATCAAAATGAATAGAGGAGTTGGAATTACGAAATTGGCCTTCAAGTACTAATTAAAAATCTAGAATATTTTGTATTTTGTACACTTAATCGATACTATTTTGAATAAATTCATCATGTTTTTCTTAATAACAACAAAAAAATATTGTTAAAGTTTCAGTCCTAAAATATTAGAATATATATATGAGATGTGATTGAATTTTACTAAATTTATTTTCACTAATCTACCTCTCATATTTTTTTCTAATTATAAAAATTTAGAGCACTTCATAATGGCCTTTAATATCAAATTAATATTACTATTTATGAATCTAATTCTACTTCTTCCATTTCAAGTTAATGATAAGGACAAAAGTAATAACTTTAAGTACATCAAAAGGCCAAAAAAAAAATCAAATAAAAGGAATTATCCCTAAAAATTGGTTTTGTGGACTTTAATGATGCCTTATCACATGGGTATTAAGATGATTGCATTATAGGCTGTGGCCATTATTAATAAGGAACATATTTGTGCGGCAATGTTTGTGGATGAGGGGAAAAGACTAATTCCTTACCTTAGCCTTTTAATTGGTGTTACAATCATGTTCCAAATGTAATCAATCTACTTGCTCTTTATCTCTATCTTAATGCAATATAATAATAATAATAATAATAATAATAATAATAATAATAATAATAGCACTAATAATTATAATAATTATAATAATAATAATAGGAATAATAACAATAACAATAATAATAAGAGGTTCGGTATGCAATCTTCCAAATGCATCCTACCAAAGTCCCGGGTACCGATGGTTTTCATGCTCTTTTCTTTAGAAGTTCTGAAATATTGTTGGTGATGATATTTTTTGTTTGGTCAAGCGATGGTGAGAGGGTCTATTTGACCTGATAATCATTAACAAAACTTGCATTTCTTTGATTCCTAAATGTCCAAACCCAAAACTTCTAACGGAGTACTGAGCCATTAGCTGTTGTAATGTCATCTACAAAATTATATCTAAAACAATGGCTAACAGTCTGAAAACCTTTTTGGGGATATTGTTTCTGAGAATCAAAGTGCCTTTATACCGGGAAGACTCATAACTGATAATGCTTTGCTTGCCTTTGAGACTTTCCACTCCATGAAAAGAAGGGAAGAGGTCAGATTAATTCTTTTGCTTTGAAACTCGATATGAGTAAGGCTTATGATAGGGTGGAATGGAGCTTCCTGGAGAGAGTTTTGTAGAAATGGGGTTTCGAGACACTTGGGTTCGAAGAGTGATGAGTTGTATTACGAGCGTGTCTTTCACCTTCAAAATCAATGGGAGAGTCCATGGTGAAGTCATTCCATCTAGGGGTCTTAGGCAAGGCGACTCAATCTCACCCTGTCTCTTTATTTTATGTGCTGATGCTTTCTCCCCCAGAGGGTCTTTTGGATGAGATACACGCAATGATGGCCAACTTTTGGTGGGGTTCGACTAGTGAGAACAGGAAGACACATTGGCATAGTTGGGTGAGCTTGTGCGTGCCCAAAAGTCAAGGGGGGATCGGCTTTAGAGACCTAAAATGCTTCAATAAAGCTTTGCTAGCGAAACAAGTGTGGCGCATACATGAAGGTACGAACTCAGGGACAAATGGGTGATGATGGAGGGTAAAATGCAAACTCCGACAGCGACAAACCCTCTTACAAACGACCTCTTGGTGGGGGAGTTTATAGATCACGATATTATGCATTGAAAAGCTGATCTTATCCGAGATACCTTTGATCATACTTCAGCAGAGGCTATCATGGCCCTTCCATTATGCAAATGGGGCTGCATGGATAGACTCTTTTGGTGGTACAATAAAGACGGAAGATACTCAGTGATATCGGGGTATTGGCCAGCAAGGTCAATTCATCCACATCACAACAACCCCGCAACTCTCGGTGATGATCACATTCTGTGGCAGAAGATTTGGGGTCTCAGTGGCCCACCAAAACTCCAGCATCTGCTGTGGCGAGGCTGCAGAAACTCCCTCCCAGTCAATGAAGTTCGCAAACACAGACATCTTGCCGAAACAGACACATGTGCTCGATGCTTGGCTGGTTACCGAAGCAGCAGCGGCTTTGTATGGGGTCGAAGTGGCACATCGCATGGGATACAACCGAATACATTTAGAGGGGAATGCCATGAATGTCATCAATGCTATATCGAGGCAGCATAAGGGTCTTTCTCCCATACATCTCATTTATGCGAATATCTATGTATTTAGTGCTCTGTTCTCTGGATTTATATGTAGTCATGTTAGACGAGGTGGAATATCTATGGATTCTCACGTTGAGAAAGTTTTTATGTCTTCTTTTCCCCAAATTATTTAAATTTTGGTGGATCTTGACTTAATATAATATTCAGATGATTGTCAAAAAAAAATTAAAAAAAAAATTAAAAAAAAATAATAATAGTGAAAAAATGATATCAATAATCCAACATTTCACTCATTCGTTATGAATAATTTCATTTTTAGATTATTTTTTAATATTCTAACCTTTGTCATACACTTTATATTATTCACACCAAATAAGCAAAATATTAAATTATTAATGTAAATTTTTTTCAAATAATGTTAATAATCTTTGTTTAAAAAATAAAATAAAATAAAATCAAAACTTTAATTTGTGACCCAAAATGTTTGGGTCCATTGAGAATAATTCTAAGAGACAATGGACCAAATGTCATAGAATGGTGTTCTTTGTCCCAAGCTAGAAGCGAACAGCCACAACCCCACCCAACTATGTGGAATTGGATTTAAATTCTTCTCTTTCACAACAAACACCACCCAACTTTTACATTTATTTTATAAGGCAAGAAATATGTTTGAGTTTCAACTAAAATTTTAGATTTTTTTAGGCTATTTTCATTGTACTTATGCTTGTGTTAACCACATAAGTAAAGACACCTATGCTTGTCAAAATGTGTACTGTTGCAATATTAAATTTGAAAAAAATATTTTGTTTGGTAATTCAGTTTTATTAAAGTGCAAAAGTTTGTAGTATTAAAAAGTTAAGAGATAAGATGTTGATTATTATTATAAATAAATTGAGTTGGTGGTTAATGATGTTTAATGAATGAGTGAAAATTAAACGATGTAAGAAAAGACGTTTGCGAGTAAAAGATTGTTTAGAAAGTGATAAAATAAAACGAATAGAAAAATATGTAACCAATATGATTTGAACCTATAACTACTAATATGTTAAATAAAATTCTAACTACCTTATTACAACATTATTCTTATATGATTATAGATATCTGTGAGATCCTTTAGTTTTGGAACCCTGTGCGGTTGGACACTCCGGACGCCTTCAAAATTGCCCCTGAACCCGCGCTAGACCTAGATCGTCTTATGTTCGCTTTAGATCCTATCTATACTCGCTCTAGACTTATAAATTAATTTTAAACCTGATTAGACCTTAATAAAAATAATAAATGGTAAAATATAAACAATTCAATTAAGAACCATCAAGGACATATTTAAGACCTAAAGGGTTTGGATCAATACAAGTCCAAGTCTGGGTTCGGACTGCCTTGACTTAGACTTAACCCATGATCATCCCTAATTATAACACAATCTTTATTACATCCAACTAGATTTAAAAACCAATAAAAACAACAAATGCTCCAAACACTACCTAATGAAATAAATTAAGTGAATGAGCGAACAACCAATTGACAAATTACACCAAAATGGAGAAAGATAAATAATTTTTACTGTAGGTGGTAAAATTAAAATGTATCATAAGAATGAATAAGACCCTAATATTGATAATGTCCCTTAAATTTTTAAATATTAAAAATATTATTTTTCTATCTTTTAACTAAAAATATAATTCTTTTCAACGCGTCTTTAAAAGATCGTCTTTTTAAGAGATGAGCGAACAACCAATTGACAAATTACACCAAAATGGAGAAAGATAAATAATTTTTACTGTAAGTGGTAAAATTAAAATGTATCATAAGAATGAATGAGACCCTAATATTGATAATGTCCCTTAAATTTTTAAATATTAAAAATATTATTTTTCTATCTTTTAATTAAAAATATAATTCTTTTCAACCTGTCTTTAAAAGATTGTCTTTTTAAGAGATTTCTCTCAGATGTTACCTATTAAAGCTTAATGTCTATTCTTATTTTACATTTTTCTTCAAAGATCATCCTACTCAGAGATAATCTCGAGACCGTCTTATAAGAATTTGTGAATTCTTTAAATCTCTCCTCCCCTATCACGTTATTCTACGCTTCATTTTGCAAGTTGTCCTTGTTTGTGTGCTTGTATTCACATTCACAAATATTCTTGGACTCTTTCTACATTCTTCTCTTAAAAAATTCTCGAAAGTTTCGGACCAATTCTTTCTTTTAAATATTAATAATATGACCAATTAAAAGAAAAGAAATAATATTATATGCTTACTTAACTAAAAATAAAAGTGAAATATATCAATATTTTGTAAAAATCCAAGAGCATGTCCAACAAGTTAAAAAGTCAATCAAATATATCAAAATTAGTATATAATATATTATTACATCAATTTGAATATTTACTTTATATTTTAGGGTAGTTCAAAAATTCAAATTTTATTTTTTTTATATAATGAAAGAAAAATCCTTTTTATAGATAGCAAAAATTGAAATTTTATTAATGAAAATAAAAGAAAAAGCCTTAAATTATGTACGAAATTAATCCATAATTCTTATGCTATAGTAAGAGAATTTTGCAATAATAGCAATAGTATAATAATATTAATAATATATTTATTACTTACCAATTTTTCATCATTATCAACTACAATTAATCACAATAACCTGAATTATTATCTCAGGTAATTAAAATCAAAAATAAAAACCCACAAAAAAAAAATCAAGATCCTAAAAATTTACAAGTTACAATGCTTAACATCTCTGATCAAGATCTTCAAATCTTCCCAATCACGCAATAATCAAACTAAAAGCAAACTAAATCACCACCGTAAAAATTAAGCCTTAAAACACAAGAAATGATGATGATGATGATGATTTTGATGGTGATGATGATGATTATTATTCATCATATGATGTTCACGATCAATCAAGCCTTGAACGTTACGAAATTGCTCCACGTGGCAAGGAATAGTAATAGGACCTTTATGAGTAAATCCATACTCTTCCTCAGCATCTTTAAGTAATTGTAAGAATAAAGGATGATTAATATACATGATTGGAATTACAAACCTTTCAAGTTTTTCCTCTCCTTCGTGGCCCACCAGAACTACCATGCACCCTTTTGGTACACCCTTGATTTCATCTTTTCTTTGATTATGATGGTGATGATTAAGAAGATGAGATAAATGAAGGTTGAAGTTTATATGGTGTTTCTCACCACTCCCCATGGTAATATTTTCTTTTTGGTATGAAAAAATTTGAATTTGAATTCACAAGAAAAGAAAATTATAACCTTTTTTTTATTTAATTTCTTGGGTAAGAATTTAGAAATTAGGGTTATAAGAAAAAGATAGAAAAAGGCCAAGGGTCAGAAGAAGAGATTGTAAGGAGAAAAAGAGTAAGAGAAGAATTGATTAATGAACTTGGGATGTTGCTCATGATATTTTATAAGAAACCCACATATGTTTTTTGGTTAAGATGAAGGAGGAATTGTAAGGTTATGTAGTTGTGTATTTATATAGGGGAGGGGGGAGGGAATGGGGGTGTATGCCTTTTTAGGGGGTAGGAAGGTAATTTCGGATTTTGAAATTAATTTTATTTTATGTTTTCACTTTGGTGATGTGGTTTTCTTTTATTGCACACCAAGTGTTTTCATTTTTATTTTTTTTAAGAATAATATTAAAAAATATTAAAGGGTAAGTTGAGAAGTAATCATGGCTTCCCAGTGGTTAAAGACTTTTTTTTTTCTGTTAAACTTATTTTATCAGCTTAAATTTTTAGTTGAAATGAAATTAGTATAATTTTAAGGCAGCTTGTGTTCTATTCATATTTTTAAGCCAATAAGTCTCATGTGAAGGTTTGTGATAGCAAGGGCGGAGTAAAGATTTTGAAGACCTTATTTATTTTTACGATATCTTTTAAAAAAACGCCTTTATTATATCAAAAAATAATTTTTTTTTACTTCAAGAAAAATAATTCAAGATAAAATATATTGTAACATTATATTTTAAAATTACTTTAAATATAAAGGGAAAAAAATTCAAATTCAAATCACTTAAAAAATATTACTCGAAACCGAACCTAAATAGCACTATTCAACATTTTAGATGGTCGACTACTCGACTTATGGTCAGAGCCGACGCTACGTGATAGAATATAAAGCATATTTTAATATTAATTTAAGTCTTTAACTATTAAGTTTAGGTTTTTAGTTTGGTATGATTGGATATTATCATTAGGCATGGATAAGAAAACGGTGAAGGGGTAGGAGGTATTTTCTAGGTAACAATTAGAGGCTTAAGGAAACTTAATTGGGGAGGGTTGGTGATATAAAAATGAATAAAAATGGATAGACCAAATACTTGATTTACTCGGTAAACGAAACTGGAAATGCATATTGACAGGTTTGAATAATGCTGTCTAAAGATTTAATTAAAAAATTAATGAAAATTTCCTAAATTTTCTTAGAAAGGGGAATAAATTGGGTGGGGTTCGATGAATGAATAAATAAATAAATAAGGAAAAATATCGTGTGGGGTTGACCTAATTAAATATTCTAGTTGTGTGGAGTTTTTGGCTCAAACATGTTCTCATTAAATCTTCAATTTAGTGGTTCCAAGAGTCACCTTTTTGAGCATGTAAAAATATTAACTTATTTTTTTTTCACTAATTTTTTACCCAGGTCATGTAATTGTGAGACAATTTTAATTAGTCAATCTAAATTATTTTATAAAAACTGCTTCCTATTTAGTTGAAAAAAGAACTGATTTTTTTTCTACTTTTATTTGTGTTTGAGAAAGTGATTTTTTGGCATTTTGTATCAAATCGTACTTAAATCCTATTTATAATTTTTATGAGTTTAATACACTAGTATCATGATAATAATTAAATAATTCCTATATTAACCTAATTAATGAGAAGTTATCAAAATTATTTCGACCTTTGAGATTTGATTTGTTGTGAATTATAAAACTTATTTCACTATCCTATCATGAAAGAAATCTTTTATTAGCAAATATAATTGATTTTTTTTTATATAAATTGTTTAATAAAAGATAAGGTAATAAAACTAATTATAATCTCCTAGTTCCTACCACCTAGAATCCTAGAGTTGTCAACAGTTAATCAGTTATGTTCTACAAACTAAATTAGCTCGTATCATACAGTATTATCTCATCATGAGATAGTTTCATATGGTAATTGATTAATTCATTTATGTAAAAATTGATATTACAAATAAATAAATTTTATATAATCCCTTAATTATACTAAAATCAACAAGATATTATACGTAAACACTGCAAAAAATTTACAAATTATAATCTGATTTGCAACCTAATAAATTAATACTCGATCATTAATGATTTGCAAAGATCAAGAATTTAACAGTTGATTTTGAAATTTTAGTTGACTACATACTCTTCATATATAACGTTCAAGAATTTGATTATATTTTAATATTTTATTATTAATAAATGGCAAATGATTAGTACTTATATAATACTCAATTATGAGATTTTTTAGTTAATTTTTTTTTTTTTATCATTTATACTGATAAAAATTTATGTTACATTATTGCATATCAAAATGTGACAACTGTTAATAGCATACTTAAAAATGAATATGAAAAATAATAATAATAATATCTATAATATTTTATAAAAAGATTAAAAAAAAAATTTTCCAAAATATAAACCTGACTTGCACAAAAAAAGTCATACCCTAAATG